>NW_020884878.1:7360068-7384101 GCF_003945725.1 Corapipo altera
CCACACCACTCCTGTGTCGTCCACACCACCACTGTGTCATCCACACCACCACTGTAGTGGCCACACCACCCCAGTGCCGGCCACCCCGCACCGCCAAAACCTGCTCCCAGGGTAACTGGGAGCCACGAGGCAGCCCAGGTTCAGGGGTGCAGTCTGCACCTACTCTGCGTAGGGAGGTCCTACCAATGTGGAGCGTGGAAGCACATGGACATGTGCTCCTGGAATAGCCTGGCAATGGGAAGCATATCTGCTGCTCTGAAATAACATGGCCCGGCAGCGTCACATGCAGTGGTTGAATAAACAGAGCTCACAGTGCTGGGGAACAGACCCCAAAACACCAGGAGCCAGAGCTCATCATCTCCTAGCTGCCCCTTGGCAATCCTGGATGTGCAAGATTGGATGACTACCACCATCAGTTTGCTCAGGGATTGCATGGGTGTTGGCTATGAGAGGGACTGGGGAGACTTTGCCAAGGCTCCTGGAAGCCCCAGGCAAACTCGGCAGCATGAACAGAAGAGACAGGGGAGGTTTTACAGTGTGTTCTGCACACACTAGATCAGCCTCAGCATCACTGCCACAACAGTGTGCAGCCACCTAAGGATGCCAGCATCAGCCAGGCAGACGGGCAACAGGCTCTGCCACTAGGCCACTGGCTTGAGAGCAAATGAAATGTGAGGACTCCTGGAAATGAGGGAGATTCAAACCCTGGAAAACCAGCCCCACCCATGGGAAGGTGAGATAGTGGGGCAGTGGGAGAACATGCTGCCTGGGCAAGTCACGAGAGACAGCAAATTCAGTCACCTCTGGGCCTGGTCCTCATCTTGCCTCTTACTTCTACTGTTAGGGCTGGTTCCAGTACTGTTAGGGCTGGTTTCCAGTTTCTCACATGGAGGATTTTGGTTGGAGTCTGAAACACCCAAACCCAACTACAGGTCCTGAGGTTCACTGTGCTCTAAGGCAGTGGCTGGCCCACTCAGCTATGGGATTTGGAGGCTGGAAAAGCATCCAAAGTACAGACTGCCACATCTCCTAGACACAGCGATAGGGGACAGACCATGGTAACTGTGGCATCTGATCTCATGGTTCTGAAAAATATAGACAGAAAGAGCCGGAATGAAAGGAAAAGGTACTCATGGCAAAAATCCCAGCACTGGAAATAAAGAAAATCCATGTTTATTTGGGACATGGTGTTTTTAATGTAGTAGTGACCTTGGGTTTCATATTATTTCCTTTAAACAAATCTGATAGTGTTAAGTGACAATAAAGGCACACTGTAGGAACACTAAAACACATGCAGTCACACCATCTGACAGAAATTAATTCTTCCACGAGCATCCAGAAAGAGAAGGACTGCAGGGTAGGTGCTTCTGGCTACAGCCCAATGAAAGATTCAAATTACCAGAGAGGACAACAATGCAACCATCAGGAAAAGCCACCTTCCATATTTAGGCTGAACTTCACTACAAGTGTGCTCACTACATAAGCACCCAAGCAGCCGGGCACGGGTGAGGTACCCCTTGCAAGCAAGTGTTCTGCTACTGACTTAGTAGGAAACAGTCTTTTTACTTTCCAAGTCAGAGCTAGCCAAGATTCCTTATGGGCGAAGGCTGGAATTCTGAACTTCTGTTTTCTTGTTCACCTCAATCTTCCTCTTAACTTGAATCAAGTGGAAGAAGGCTGGTTTTCACTTGAAAAGTGTTTATTTTTCATGCTATAGAAAATAATACCCTTCTACAGAATTAACAGCAAATATAAGTACTGTGTATCCTAAGTATTCTTTTCAAAACAAAGTTGACAAAATCACTACCTGATCTTCCAATTTCTGCAATTTCTCAACAGCCACTATGCAGATAAATAGTCAGCTGTTCAAGTCAAGGCTTCTGTCATCAAGAAGTTCACTGTGAAGGATTAGAAAGGAAAATATCCTCCAGAAAGCTTTCATATTCAGTAGAGGTCAACTGCTGAAAGGTTTCAGTAGGAAAACATCTTTTAACTTAAAATTATTTTTCTTAGCCAGTATTTTCACAACAGCTGATAGTATTACAGACAGGAACAGCAGGGCTTCTATCTTGTGAGACAACCAATAGCCCCATTTCTGGTTAAGTACCAGACTTCCCATATTCCATAGTAAGATCTCAGTCCTACTGTAGACATGAATGAGGCTCAGCATGCATTACCTAACATAACTCACAGGGGTTTCAGAAAATCACATGAACACATGCAATGGCCAAATATATAAATAAATAAATAAATAAATAAATGCAGGGCTATAATGCCTCCTTATAATGTTTTAGCAAAGACTGTAACTTCTTGTGCCCTGAGCCAGACTGCAGGTCTTGAGAAGCAGACAGAGATTACGTCAGAAATCACAACCAGCAACAAAATTTTTTACAAGAAGGAATTGTTTATTCCCTGCCTGACTGTATAATCAGTCAGACCTTTGATGAAAAATGTCCCATGGTTTACCAAAAAATGAAATTATGACACAGAAAAGAAAAATTACACTAAACATTGGGTGGGACAATTAATGTAACATGAACTGTGGGACCCAGACCCCACCTTCTGATTTGAGGCCAAAAAGACTTGACAATGAGGGTCCCTCCCACTGAAGTCGATCAGTAGCTTTTGGAAAACACTTTGTAATTTTAATGCCAGGCTCTAACAAACAAGTGAGACTGTGATAGAAGTGGTTATCCTTGATGAAAGCTTGACAAAGAAACAAAGGTTGCAAAAAAAGCCTGGAAATATGACAAACCAGAACAAGGCAGAGGATAATGGTAGAATTTCTGGCTTTAGCTAGTATTTCACTGGCATCCAAAGGCCTTGTGCTGATACTCTGCTAAGAACCTAGTTTCCTCAAGTATAACATCTTGCATTATTGGTATTCAGTATAGCAGCATATCAGTATTTGTCCTCTTTACCTTAGATTCCACTAAAGCCTTTGGCAGATGCTTGGTGACATTATCCGATCACAAACAGACTGAGATATTTTAATGAGGTAACTACTTATTCCCCTGCTGAAGCAAGGAAGAAGCCACTAACACAGCAGACTTCTGTCTTTAAACCTGTATTATCATTACACAGAAGTGATATTCAGACCACTCTAAAAAAAACCACAAAAGCACTGAAAAATTCAGTGTTCAATTCATGAGGAAGAAAACAGAAAGGAGATGGGAAATGAGCCAACGAGAGCGTATCTAATGGGTGTTCATCCACTGCAGCTCCAACATTTCTGCACAGTGGAGGATGTGGCAATCACAGGCAGCATCCCAGAATATGCTGAAAAATCTCCTAGGATTGTCTCTGAGTTCAAAACTCTTCCTTCGGCATAAGAAAATAAGATTTAAAATGTTTATTGAAATAGAAGAGGAATGGCTGCCTTAGTTTGTTCAGGTACTGGGGAAATTGTGAAAATAATTACAGTGCCCTAAAGTTTACTGAACCAGGGTGTATTCATTATTAGAATATTGACTCAAAGCTTCAGCTCTTAAAGGAAAGGGTGGATGGGGCAGAAGTGAACATTTTTTTCCTCCTTTCACTAATGGGATTTCTATTACATGTTGACTTAAAATACACTGTGAATTTTGATTCACAAGAATAGTCTGATACATTTTAGACTGCTCCTTTCACTCCCAGGTCTTCAGGTTGATTTTCTGACATTAACCTTCACCAAAAAAAAAAAAATCCTACATCATTTATATAGCTCGAAGTTATCACAGCACAATGAATATCTGCACAGAAGAAAATCAATTTTCTCCCTTCCAGATTTGGCCCAAATATGCTTCAAGCTTTGCAAATCTCAAGGCTTGGCCTGACCACAGGATGGCTGATGTCTTCCCCACGTTCTTCTCCCACGGCTTTACTCTTATCATTCTGGGAGTGTCACATACCATTCTCATTAACAGATACCCTGTACCAGGTGCAGACAAGCATCTCACAGGGCTGAAATGGGATGTTTTTCCAAATAGAGCCACATCTGCCTTATTCTAGTGCTTTAGGGAAGATGCACTGGAGTGAACCAGAGAGAATGGGATTCTTACTGATTTTCTATCAGCCCTTGGGGGTAGCACCAAGTCACAACTTGCAATCCAACAGAACTGAGCCAGTCAGGATGAAAACTAAAAGCTCCATACGGATTATTAAGTTATTGATCACTGCAACAGTGCCTGAAATATCCAGTCAAGTGTAGGACTGTATGGTGCTGACTGCCACATAAAGCTGAAAATGGAAAATCAGTTTTCATAAACAACAGCAACAGACAAGGATATTTGAGATTAATATCAAATTAGTAAAAGAAGAAATGTGGTCAAACCACCAAACATCCAAAAATTAAGATGCAGCCTGTATAGCTTGCAAATGTTAGCTGATATCACTGAGATTTTGGTATTCCTGCCTATTTATGAAAAAAATTTTAAAACAATACAAAACCTAGTGACAGAACAAGGGTCAATGGCTTCAAACTGAGAGGGTCAATTAAAAATAGATATTAGGAAGAAATTCTTTTTTGAGGGTGATGAGGCACTGGGACAGGTTACCCAGATGTGGATGTCCCAACCCTGGAAGTGTTCAAGGCCAGGCTGGATGCTTTGAGCAACCTGGTGTAGTGGAAGGTGACACTGCCAAAAAAAAAAAAAAAATCCCTTCCAACGAAAAGGAGAGGGCTATACAAATTGGAAGTGCAATGAAGTAAAGTATTATTTTTCCTAGATAAACAATTATAAACCATGGTTTTTTTCAATTCAGCACAGGTAAATTTGAATCATACTGCACACAGAAGTCCCTGTAGTAATAAAGAATTATGATGCCTCAATAGTCACCTCAGAGCCAGTTTCTTATACCTGCTACAGCTTCGCTGATTAGTACCTGTACAAACACAGAAAAGAAGACATAGAAAACTCTTTCAGAGAAAATAAAAGGAACTGTAGGTTTTCATTTGGAGACTTTCTTAAAGCTAGCTGAAATCAGTCAATTTGACTTTTTCCAAGTTGCAAGGGATTAAGTGGGGAAAAAAGGAAAGCAAGAGGCTAAAACTAGACTGGCATTATCGCCGCTATCAAATGAAATGTCAGTGGAATTGAAAACAGTGTCTGAATAATACACTTCATCCACTAAAACACACTTTGACAAAAAAGCATTTGGACGTTTATGTGGGATGTATACATCATATCTCAACAAACACATGAATACAAACACAGATATTCAGGTACCACCACACACACCCTGACTTCTCTTCATTTTCAAGAAAGCTAGTGACCTAGATCTTATAAGATTGAAACAACTGAAATCTGTTTGAATTGTACAGTGGCATGGCTGCAGTCAAAAGTAGCAGCCAACATGAACCAAACAACTTCCCACACACAGATGAGCACATAAATGCCTACTGAATTTGGGACTCATTATCAAGAATATTGGAAAAGCAGAAGTTATTCTGCATGGAAAATATCAGTGTCAATTAGACATCTTCTCTGGTAAACATTATGAGAGTGCTGCTAGTAACTACTGAGTCTTCTTGTACCTCTGAACTCTCTAGTTAAAATGGTATGATGTAGACAAGAGAAAAATGTAGGCTAAGTTTTATATCTCTGCTTCTCTCTGCGAAAAGTAACCACACTGCAGTTGATAAAACTCCGTGGGTAAAATGTATCTGTTGAGCAAGCTCTGCAGCACCAAGGTCTTAGGAGCTATTAGCTTACAGGGATTTTACATAGACATAATGTCAAAGCTCAGATCGGATCATGGCCCAGAATTTCATTTGGAACCCAGAATTACAGAATGGTTTGGGTTGGAAGGGATCTTAAAGATCACCTAGTTCCAACTTCCCTGCCATGGGCAGGGACAGCTCCCACTAGACCAGGTTACTCAAAGCCTCATCCAATCTGGCCTTGAACACTTACAGGAATGGGGCGTCCACAACCTCTCTGGAAACCCTGTTTCAGTGCCTCATCACCCTCACTGTAAAGAATTTCTTCCTAATATCTAAACTAAACCTACCCTCTCTCAATTTGAAGCCATTCCCCCTTGGCTGCAAGCCCTTGTAGAAAGCCCCTCTCAAGCTCTCTTTTAGCCCTTTTAGGTACTGGAAGGTGCTATACGTAGGAATTATGCAGTGTTAGGTGCTCTTGATAGAGAATCTGCCAAAACTTAGCTTCATTGCTATCACATTAAGATGTACTCTGCCCCTGCTTCCAAAAAAATCCCAAACCCAACCCAAACCAAATCACCAAAACAAACAAACAAACAAACAAACAAAACAAACATAAACTCCAAACAAAACCAAAACTTTCTTTCCCTTGCAACTGATGCAAAAGATGTTAGAATAAGCATATGCAGGAATTATTCACATATACTGTGGAATTCTTTGTTTAGAAAAAACTTATGACAGCAGCACCAGACCTAAGCTGTAGCATTTCAGAATAACATTTTCTCACTCTCCTGAGAACACACAAAAGTTCTGACTCCTCCAAGTCTCCTTCAGGACTCCTTCAGGACATCCTAGCACTCATCAGCATTTTTACACACTAACCCAAATGGCCTTGCTGGCAGGAGAGAGATGCTAGTGTGTAGTGCCACCAGAGCTGGCTTTTCTACCCAGAGAAAGGTGACACCATCATCACACTGGCCAGGTTCTGGCCTACTCTGCACTGACAAGTCTTGACTCCAGTACAGCTTTTGACAGTATCTCCCATCACATCACTACAGACGCATTCACCATTGTGTAAAAATACATAATGGAGGATTAAAGAAGACAGTGAGACCCTTCTCAAAAGTGAAAGGTGACAGGAAAAGAGGCAATAGGTACAAATTTTGAAACACAGGGAATTCAATTCAGACAAAAGAAGAAACTTTTCTACCCTGAGCATGGTCAAACACTGGCACAGGTTACCCAGAAAGGTTGTGGCATCACCATCTTGGGAGATATTCAAAACTGAACTGGACAAGGTCATGAGCAGGCAGTTGGACTAGATGACCTCCAGATGTCCTTGCTAACCTCCACAACCTCTGTGTGGTTCTGTGAGCAGGACCTTCCCATCCCTTGGGCATAGCACATCTTGCTCCCAAAGTGTGGCTGGCTGCTACACCCGCTGCTGCACAAGCAACGTCAGGTCATTCCCACAACCTCTTCCCTTTGTGGTATCTCATGTGGAATTTATGTATTCACAACGCATGCTCCCTAAGGGAAGCAACACATAGTGGAGGAAGATTGTACATCATCTTTAACAAGAACCACTGACAAAACCAGACCACAATATTGAGACTTCATGCTGCCTTCTTCCTTAAGGCTGGAGGAAAGTTATAGGTGGCCAGAAGTATATTCTACAACCCAGGAGACACTTCAGGGATGCCTTTCTCTGAAATCCATGTGTCTTGGCCATGCTGACCTCTGCAATGGTTCAGTAGGTATCTGCCAGCTTCACCATTCTCTTTGCAGAGCATCAGTAAGACCCAATGATTTTGAGCTAGAATATAGCAAGGAGACATGTTTTATGATATTCTATGGCAAATCAAAAACAAAGCAGGCAGCTTACGTTGCAAAGTATTGGTTGGAGTATCGTGTTTCTATCCCTCATTTGTGCGTCACATAAAGAAAGATTGAAGATTGAAAAACTGGAGGGTTTTTTGTTTTGTTTAAGAACATGAGAAATATCACAGTTTCTGCTTTTTGCTTCTCCTGGGAGAAGTTCCACTGGCTTCTTCGGTGAAATTGTATTAGGTCTGACACTTTCCTGCAACCAGAAGAAACCAGGACGACTTGGGAGGGAGAGCAGAGCAGGAGGTCACACGTGCACGGTACTTGCCCAGCTATAATTGTATGGCTTATCAGTCCTCAACTGAATGATCCCATTTTCTCACTCTGCCTTTAAAAAAACCACCTACTTAGGCTATACAATGTGATTAACTACCTATGGTAGAGCTAGTAGCATTTTTACAGCCAAGCAAGGAGCAGTAGTACAAATTGCCCTACACTATCATGAATCAAGCTTAGTACAACAACAATTGCCTCCCTGCCTGTGCTGAGGGGGACCTTTTCATCACTTAGGCTAGACAAACAGGCAAGTCATGAAGAACACATCCAATCTGTCTCACAACCAGGTCACAACCTTGGAAAAAGCAATGGGATACACTTCTGTCCATTCCAAAATTGCACAAAGAAGGTATCCAGGACCAGGAAAGGACAGAAGAGGAAATCAGGAGTGGGTTTTGCAATCACAGTGATCTGGCTCTAGTTCCACTGGCTCATATTTGTACACCAAACCCCACAGCAAACTGCAGAAAACACAAGCTTTTTCCTCCCAACAGTTTTCACTGATGAAACATTGCATATTCCCACTGTAATCCAGTCTAGCATTGCTTCAGTTCAAACCCAGGTGTCCAAGCATGTGTACAGTGTCTGGTATCCAGCTGGGCTCTGGTGTACCACAGGTCATGGCCATCAGCCACACATCCATCACTTGGATACTCCAGATAATTTGAAATGGAACTGGGCACCAATTCAGTTCAGACTTATACATTCAGGATTAAATATTTATTCATGAGTTAAATCCTACTTCCCTCATCTTTGGAGGCAAAGAGAGGTGAGCATAACTTGTCCTTTACGTGAGATACATTTGTCTTTTCAAGTATGAATGATTTCCTGAAGGAAATGGTCAGGTCATCCCAGATAAACATCCCAGTCAAATCCCAGTTTAGCTAATTTCTAATGAGTGAATACAGAGCAACCAGTGCATCCCAATGACCTTGATAGGGAAGACAGAAGTAGCAAGGCTCTGAAATGAATTCACGAGACTCACGAAACGAGAAATGATCACAAAAGCTCAAATACTATCCAAAACTTATTCCCCTTGCTCACAAAATTCCTTCCAAGTTTCCACTCACAGACAGGAATCCCTATTCTTCAACATTTTTAACTCACATTTCTATCTCAGAGCACCACAGATCAGCCCAACCTGGTGCATGCTCCTTCCAGTCTCACATTCCCAGACGCATTCCCCACACTCACTGCAAACAGCTCAAGCTCTCTCTTGTATCTTCCTTTTCCATCCACTGCCACAGGCACTACCCCTCTTTGCTACCTCACGCTGCTATTAGATGCACACAATATTAAGTGTGACATTAGTATTATGTTGGACCCTTGGGTTGGTTCTGCTCCAGGCACACTGCCCTCTCCACCTGCCCTTTCTCCAAAGACACGCCAGCACCAGCAAATACTACCTTTGTCACTGTAGTGTAGGGCTGGGGACAGAGCTCAGTCTGTACAGCTGCCTAACCACCTCCTCAGGAACAGAAAGGCACAGGGCAGAGCAGAAGAGCTGAAATGTATGTTAGGTCAGTATGAGCAAAGGAACTGCAAGAACAAGTCAAGGGAAACCCGACAAGGACAGTGGAAGGGAGGATCCAATATCCTGGGGAGAAGGGTATTTTGTAGCCTTCATAGGAAGTAAAATCTGAAGATAGGTATTAGTCTCGCAACCAGACCTCACCCTCTGCCCTTTGACTTCTCAACTGCTCCAAAAACTGTGATTATTTAACAGTACTGTCGATGCTTGAGGGTGTCCTTTCTGGTATCCATGTTATGACAGATCCATATGGCTTTGCTCATCACTGTGCCCCAGGTCTCCAACATCAATGTGGCCTGGAGGTCCTTTTTTCTCCAGACTTCACTAAATTGTGCAGCTTAAGTCTCTGCAGTAATTTTATATTCCACCTGTGTATCATATGGAAAGAGGATTCAGAAACAGCCACAGTGATTTTTAGCTTATAATCACACCTTTCTTCTCTGATACCTCTTTCTTTCAACTACCTCTTCTGAAACCCTTTCAAAATGCTGCTGAGATAATCTTCTCTCTCCCCTCTCTTTCTCCCCAAACAACTCCAAGTCTAACATGCTTCTGTCTCTGACACTTTCCCTTCAGTTTATAATTTATCTTATCATGCAGGCTCTTTTATCCCACCACAGTTCCCAAGGCGCTGGGAACATAAAGGAAATGTTCCCAAGGAGTGTAAGGATCAAAAGTGTGATGGCAGACCAGATTATTCCTAAACAATCCCACACTTACATAAACAGAAGACGGCACTCAACAAATGAGTAGTGAGAGGACAAAAAGGATATAGAGAAGTAATTATGATAAAAACATGTGAATTTGCTCAGGAATACTGAAATACAGGGAATTTTTCATTTTACCTTTGAAAAACTGCTCTTTCTCTACATACTTTGGACAAGAAAGAAGTCCAAAGAGGTCTTTGGCCTCTTTTGACCAACATATCAGGTTTTCCTCCAGCAAATCACAGAATATTCTAAGTCTGGAAGGGACTCACAAGGATATTCCTGGGGAGGGGAAAAAAGACACACAACACTTGCAAGTTATCACTGTGCGAACCCAGGAGATTCCTCTCTGAAGAACCGTACAAAGGAAACTGTCACAGAGCCAAAATATTCTCTTGTGACAGCCAAGCTTCTTGCAACTTCCCAAATAAGGCCATGACTTTAAAGAGCATGTCTCTTCAAAGCCTCATTGATTTTCATTGCCTCATGAAGAAGCACATTGTTTATGTGTCTGGGTGCACTGATATTAAAACAGGATGAGATGGGCACAGCTCCGTGGTTTCAAAGTCTGGTTTCTAGACAGAATGAACCACAGGAAGCTTCTAGAGGCTGAAAGCACAGCTCTGGCCACTATTTTGGAGTTATTCTTTGTTCAAACTGAACCTAGAAGGCGTGAAGATGCTAACAGGCACAGCCAGCATTTCCTAGTACTCTGGGGATGGATCTCCAATAAATTTTGAAGCACAGTATTATATTTCATCCCGCCTTCCAAAGTTCAGAAACTTTTGCATCTAAGTTAGGGTTTGTGTTGAAATTTAGGACATGTTTTGGGTAATTTCTCTATTTTTCAAATATTAATTTACTTGTATTGAAAGAAAGAAAGAGAAAAAGAAAGAAAGAAAGAAAGAAAGAAAGAAGGAAAGAAAGAAAGAAAGAAAGAAGGAAAGAAAGAAAAAGAAAGAAAGAAAGAAAAAGAAGGAAAAAAGAAGGCTCTCTGATAGTTTCAGCTTGGCAAATTGTTGAAGATGATCAGGTGCTTTAGTTCAAGTTTTACACTTGAAGCACAGCACTAAGAAATCAGAATTTTTTTGCACAATCCTTTGAAAACAAAGTCAATCCTTATAAAACACTCTACACAAAGACTTACAGGCCTCAGCCACTCTAGCTATCCCACCTTTGCAATTATGGTGTGTCCATTCCTGTAATAATCATATGGCAAAAAATAAAACTCACAGAACTTCAAAGCCATGGACAGAAAAGGAAGAAAAGCAATCAGAAAGTGGGTCAGTAGAGCTTCTGTATATTGAGAGCACAAGCTACTCAGGTGATGCTGTTCAGAAAGTACAAGCTGTAGTACTACATAGGCACAAGGAGAGGAAAAACCAAAGGAAAACAGTACATGCCAAAGCCAAGCAATACATCACAGTTGTACCTAAAGATCAAGAAAATCAAATTTGGTGGTATGTGACTTTAAACAACTTCAGCAAAGCTCGTGTCTTCTGTCCATGTGCTATGTAACCCAATGGAGTGGGTTTCCAGTACTGATGGAAGCAGAGTGTCTCCTGCACAAAGGGTTGACCCGGGGTGAAACGAGTCCCCACCCTCTTCACCTTGATCACACATTCACACTTCTGTCTTTACCCTTCAGAGCACCATGCAGAAACAAATCAAGCGAAAAGGTGACTAAACCAACTGATGAATTTTCTTTGCCTGGATAAACAAATTAACAAAACATCGCACAACAAAACGCTCATGAAGTCCCATATGAGGAAAATGGTGGGAAGGTCCTTCTAGAGCCAAGGGGGAATAAACACACACAATTACACCAGTTTAGGTATAACTAATAAACTGTCCTGTAAGGTTTATCTACATGAGAAAACTTTAGAAAAGTAATCTGAATTAACATTTCCGTAATGAATCAAACCACATTAGATCCCTGCAGACACACTCATTATTAATTAAATCAACCCTATTTCATATTTAGTATAATTTACTTTGACGTGAATTAAGCTTAATCAAATTAAGGTCACTTGAATGCTGAATCAGAGAATATATACAATGGTTTAATATAGTTTACCTAATTTACTTTACATTCATATTTTAGGTGATTTGGATTAATTTTCATTCACATTCTTGTTAAGGCAGCTTTAGAATAGAGAGAGACAGCAAAAAAAACCGGAGGAGATGCTGGAAAAATCTCCCCCAAATCAACAGTTTTGAGCTTTCAACGAATTCATTCCCCATGAAAGAGGTACTTGAAGCTGTGTATCCCACTGAGGACACACTGGCAGGGATGCTGCATGGGCACTCTCTATGAAGGCTCTCCCCTGTTTCTCTCTTTTCTAAAGTTCCTCTGGTGCCCAGAGGCTGCAGAGAAAATCAGACCCTGCAACTCTTCATCCTCCTGCATTTGCAATAGCTGAACAGATGTTGATGGGCCATGAGAAATGCATGTCCTGAAGGAAAATGAGACAATCCTGATGGAAGCTGAGGCATTTGATGTGGTTATTTTTTAAATATCAGGTCACTAAAATATTTGACATGTTTGGTACTACTGGGAAAACACAGCAGCTATCAAAGTTCTTGTTTTTAATAAAACAACAAAATATCATAAAAGCCTGCTTCTTTAGGCAGATGTGCTAAATTCACTTGCCATGTTTATTCACAGTCTTAAGATCTTCTAAGGTTGCTTATCCTGCTCCAACACTTAAAAAGTCACCACCAAGTCTTCTAGCAAACTCCCGTCACATTCCTCTTACGTGACTACGTGTTTTACCATTAAAGAGATTTTTCTGTATACACAGATGTGTAGACAAATGCACTCTGTCGTATTTAGGGCACTAGTCATCTAATATTTTCTGTGATGCAGGTACCATCTGTGAAGCTGAACTGCAGTTCAGGCCTATCATACTGACATGGATGTTGGGGAATCAGAACTGGAAACTGATATTAGATTATAATCCCACTGCATTCAAATAGAAGACGAGGGCTCTGGCAAGGTCAGGCTTAACCACAGTCTCTAATACCCAAGCATACCTCTAAAAATGTTTGTTCAGGGAGCCTTTAGCTTTGTTGTTTGTTTTGCTGCGTCCACTCAGGATTATCATCTTTTAAAGGTCACAAAAGGTGTCCAAACCTCTGAAGCTAAAGGATGATGAAGAGACCCTGATGGCAACAACAGATGACAGCTGGTATCAGGGTGCAACTAAGGCTGCAGTGACAGACTTTGACCAAAGTGACAATGAGATCAGAGTCTGCAGACCAGTGTCAAAAATAAGAGGTCACAGAAAGCATTCCTGCGTAAGGAAGGACTATAGTTTCAGCAATTTAGCATGGAAATCCTCAGCAAATCACCGGGTTAATCAGACCATGCAGTGATCTAAATGTGAGCTCCTGGAAGCATGAAGTCACCACTGAGAGGAGGATCAGACATGGAGCATCATTTCCACTTGGGCTGCCCTGGTGCACCGTGGCTGCACCACAGCCCTCTCTCCCAGTCCCACTGGTGTGGTGCTGACAGACATTTACACAGCTCCATGGTGAACTGGTTCAGGAGACTGAGTCAGCTGGAAACTGGGAGAACTGATTAAACCAGACCTGCACCAGTACTCAGGACAGTGGTAAGAGCTAAATGCACGATGAGAGGCATTCGCCCCGCACACCTCTGAACATGCTTCATAGCTTGAGAAATGTCCCTGTGTGCATTATTGCTCTTACAAACTTGTTCCCATATTCCCTAGCTTGCTGCCTAGCCCAGTGTCCCCTCTGCTATTTCTGTAACATTCTCATATTTAATACCATGAAATTTTTAAAC
Organism: Corapipo altera; assembly: GCF_003945725.1. Classification (NCBI taxonomy): domain Eukaryota; kingdom Metazoa; phylum Chordata; class Aves; order Passeriformes; family Pipridae; genus Corapipo; species Corapipo altera. The sequence continues at coordinate 7,373,925 of NW_020884878.1, forward strand.
AGTATGCTGGCTCAGGTTTTTTTGAGATCCTGCAAAGGGTTGCAGTCATGCAGTTCTGGCACTATTTTTGCTTAGCAAGCCAGGACAGAAGAGACAAGCAGGCCCTTGCAGCTCCCCCCAGGCAACATCCTGAGGACCAAAAAATGAGGGGGTGTTCCCTGGGATCAGTACAACAAGCTCTGGGGGACGCCCCTCTACACACACACACACACACATACACACACACATTCATTCCCAAGTTACACTAAACACTCTGACCATTTTTCTGTTCACTTTTTACTTCTATTTTTGCTTGTGAACCCCCAAAAGGGAAGGACCCACCTCACCTGCCTCACCAGGACAGCTCCACCAGCTCCAGCCCTCCACACTTTTTCCCAGCAAACCAGCTCCTTGTAGCATTCACCTGCCTCCTCTGCTACCCCAAGGACTGAGGTTCTTTTTAACTCACTGTCAGGTCTTCAGTTAATAACTGTTTATTGGGGGCTGGGAAGTACTTTAAACGAGAGATAGTTATGTTCCTATTTGTGTATGCTAAAAGTGAGGACTTCCATACAGAGGATAGGAATAGGGCAGCTTTTGTCTCCCTTCCTAAAAGCTACAAATTTCCCATGCTGAGTTTTGCCCTCGAATGAAGAAGCGAGCCTTCACTGTTCCATCAGACCCCAACCCCATCGATACTTGTACATATACTTAAATTTATTACGGTCAGTGGTCTTACTACAATGGCCATTAGGTTCACAAACATCAAGGACCCATTAATAAGGTCAAGAATGTGCTCAAGTCTTTTCAAGATTAGGACCTTAATGCCATAGCATCAGCCGGCTTTCTTCATGCCTCCAGCATTAGATGTGGCCAGCTGAAATCCCCAAGGATGGACACGGATGGTTGCCTCCAGGCTGCCATGCAGATAGAGGTGAGTGCCTCTGGACTGCTCCTGGGTGTGTGATGAACTAGACATCCCTGGGCATCACCCCTCACCATGGCAGTCCTGGTGGCAGCTGTGTGTGATTCCACATGCTCTGAACTAGTGTTTGACAGTTCAGCTCCAATTAAAACAAATAAATACGAAGCCAAGTGGCAGCAGGTCAGGCTCTGGGAGGATCCATCACAATGCTGAGCCACCAGTGGAGTCCTAAGACAGTGTTTTGAGTTACAGATCACTTTGGTGGCAGCTGACAAAGAAGCACTTCAGGTAGCTCCTCTAATGGACAACACCGCACGTGCCAAAGTGTGATGAAAAGATGTAACTCCTCGTTCCACCTACGCACAGATGGTTCTTACTACCAGACAGGTGAAACCTCAAACAGGGAGAGATATAGGATATTTTATTAAGCATACAGGTGAAATTAATATATAAGTCCATGTTTTCTCTCTTCCACTCACCTGGCTAGTCAAAGAAATTAACTGCCTGAGAAGGCTCTTAATTTTGATGATTCAACCCTTACTTCTCAACATAACAGCTGTGGGATCAAAAATTGACTTAGACTCACCTAGGTGATGTATTTAGTTATTTAAAAGAAAGATTAGCATGCTAATGTGTTGAAGCACTCAACACTAATTCATGACAAAACCATAATATTAAAGTTACCTCATTCTGTCAAAATATGCTCGTGCAGTATTTCTCTCATTTTAAATCACAAATCCTTTTCAAAAAGGAATTCACAGATTATCTCAAATCCCACTACTGTTTGGCAGGTGGGAACTAGAGTGACAGACAAAACAGAGCCAACTAAAAAAATAATTACTTTAGTATCAAAAATATTTTAACTGGGCAATAACAGCAAAGAGCTAATAGGAATGGGTTACACACATACAAACTGCACGAAAATATGTGCATATGGGGATGATTTTAACTGCCTCGTTTCTGATTTTTAAATTTTTTGTAGGTATTTTTTGATCTCTCTTTTGATGTCCTCTGGGCCACAAACCATGAATTGAGTAGTGCTGGTCTTTTCAGCGCTGAAGACATATTCCAACTCATCCAGCACACATGTAACAGACATTTCCCATTACAGCTTTTACACTTGAATGTACACTTTTAAGCTCTCCCTTTCATCATGAGCATTCAACAGTCCTGGGTGTGTTTAGCTGTTCCTGCTGCAGGTGAATACACACCCACAGAACATCGCTGCAGCCAACCCCCTGAGCTGTGTACAGCCATGGAAGAAAAAGGGATACAGCATGCAACTAAAGGGATCATGGTGGGCACGGCCCTGCTTCTTGCTGATGCCATTTCACTGTGTTTTCTAGATCTCCTCATTACTGAGGGAGTGGCTTACCAACAGGGGATAAAGGAGGGAAGCACAGGAAGGAAGCAACACACATCCTGACTAAGAAGCAGTGAATGATAGGAATAGGAAAAGAAGAAAGAGAAGGAAGGAATGAATGGATGGCAATACACAATGCTTAGCATTTATTATAAATACGCTTGTCATCCTCAGAAATGCTATTTGAACAGGAGACTCAAATCTAGCAAAGCAAGGCCTTTAACAGGACCCAACTTAAGCCTTAAATCCTGTGCTAGACTGAGACCCAGCTACTTAATCATCTTAATTCCCTCTCAGGTAAATATTGTCATTCTCCAGCAGATAAAGCAACGAAGCCAAAAAGGTTAAGAGATTTAGTAGCCACAGACCAGCTGAGGAAGCACAGCATGCCTGCACTATGGAGCTCACCCCAATGACAAGGACTGGGCCTTGCTGCAGAAACAGACACAAATTGCTGGAGCATCTACCTGTGCCTGCACCTGTGGCATGCTACAAGTCACAGTACTACACAGCTTGCTTTTATGTTTGTTTTTTTACTTTTTTTCTCATAGAAAAACATGTCTATCCATCCTGGCACCTATGTGAAGCTGAAGAAAGACAGAAATGAAACTGTGAGATCTCAAGCTGCAGGAATGACACCTACTGCCTGGGAAATGAACTGCTCACCTAAATGAGATCTGCACTCAGTGGGGAAGGGCTTCCACAGAACAAACCAGCACATGACATGACATGGACATGACCTGGCACTGTGTACTCAGAGCCCAGAAAGCCAACTGGATCCTGGGCTGCATCAGAGAGGGTTGGCCAGCAGGTCAAGGGAAGTGATTTTGCCCCTTTACTTCACTCTGGTGAGACCCCACCCAGAGTGCTGCATCCAGCTCTGGGGTCCCCAGCACAGGAAAGACATGGACCTGTTGGAGTGGGTCCAGAGAAGGGTCACAAAGATGAACAGCAGGATGGAGCACCTCTCCTGTGAAGAAAGGCTAAGGGAGTTGCCTGGAGAATAAAAGGTTCCAGGGAGACCTTAATGCCCTTTTCAGTACTTAGAGGGGGCTTATAAGAAAGAAGGAGACTTTTTTACCAGGATCTGTGGTGACAAGGACAAGGGGCAAAGGTTCAAAACTGAAAGAGGGCAGGTTTACATTAGACATGGAACAAATTCTTTATGAGATGGAACAGGTTGCCCAGAGAGTAGGTGCCCCATCCCTGGATGGGGCTTTAAGAAATCTGGTCTAGTGGAAGGAGTCCCTGCCCATGGCAGGGAGGTTGGATCAGATGATCTTTAAAAGACCCTTCCAACCCAAGCCATTCTGTGATTCTGCACAACAGGAAATTCAGTCAGGGAGAGAGGTTTATTGATTTGAAGAAAGGTGTTTAATTCCTGGTAAACAGTATACATAACCCAGGGGGGGAAAAAACACCTCCACCATGAACTCAGGTAAAAAATACCTTTTTTGGACAGGGAATGTGGCTAGAAAATGCTCATCCACACTACCAGCTAGGCTACACAGTTTGTAGCTCAAAGCACTTGAGAGTCTGAGTTGGAGGGTCTGCAGTGCATAAGAGGAAGAGCAGGAGCACTATCTCAATAAAAGACAAATTTGAATTTGTAGCAATAGCATTCTCTGAAGAAACTGTTTCATGATCACTTCTGGTGGTGTTAGGGAGGATTGCCTAAACCTTTCAGCCTCCTGCTTGCTCCTACCATATATATATGCACCCTTTGCACATGGAAAGTGTGAATTTTCTTTTCTTCTGTCTTTTTATGTAAAGACTTCATGATCCAGTTCACCCTACCAAACCACAAGTGTCTAAGCTGGCACAGCTGAGAGGAACAGGAATGGGAACTTAAAAGAAATATATAAACTAGCACTGATCTTGAAACAAATGTAAGGCTTGAATGCCTACATCAAGAAGGAAAATCAAAAGTTTCTGGCCCCCACATGTCTCTGTGACTTCAGCACTGTTAAGTATCCAGGGAAATGTAATGCTTCAGTGGTTGTTGTGATGTTACAGGCACTTTGGATAGTTGGAAACGTCAAGGAGGTTTCCAGGCTCAAATTTTTGGTAAGGATTTGCCCAGTCTGTCTCCTCTGATTAATAAAAATAGATATCCTTAATGCTTCTATAACTCTCAAATGATGAATAGTTTTGGAAAGACTGTCAGTACTATTCCAAGCGTTTGCTCAACGCAAAAATGCAAAGTCTCACAGGAAGGAACATTCTGCAGTGCTAAATACCCCAGCAATGAAAAAAAAAAATTAAACTGTTTTCAGTTTCACAGGGTCACAACCCAGACCGAAACACACTTTGAGTGTTACTGGGTGATGTGCACGCACACACGAGCCCAGAGCTGTCTCCATGAGAACCTGCTGGTTGAACCATGAGGTTCCTACAGGTCAGGGTAGAAATGTCTCCACCAGCCCAGTTCTGGGAAACAGCCTGCCCTTACAGTGCAAAGCTCCCCGTGGGCTAATTAGCCAGGAACAAGGTAGATCAACCCAAACAAGGCTGTGTCCTGCCCTGACTTACACCCCAGGGGCCTCCTGGCAGCCTGTCTGGAGGTCTGGTGTCTTCTCCCTGGGCTGCATCAGAGCCTTACTGCTACAGGGACAAGGGCTTTTCTGGTGTGCCCATCAAATGTGCCTTGGTGGGAGCTCTGAGCTGCAGCAGGGTAGTTCTCAGTCGCTTCCCCTCATTATGGCACATCAGATCAAAAAGCAGATGAAATGGAAGTCTGGGGTAGGTGACTGAGGATGAAATCTGCCTGAGGGCGAACAATGGAGTAAGGTGAAGGAACAGTGGCACAGTTACTCCACCTCTCTTCCCTGCTCCTGAGGAACTGAGCCCAGGCACAAGGCTGAGAAAAAGGAAGGGAAGCACTGTGGATCTCTAGTGTTCTGCAGTGGCTATAAAGAAAACTGGAAATATGTGGGAGCAATACCAATGTAGACTGGAACAGCTTTTACTGCTTATCTACTGCAATGAAGGACAATACAAAAACATCAGTGAGTATTTTTTTAAATTCAAAAAGAGAGAGGATGAGATGATAATAAGATTCCGATTCAGCAAAGAACCCTGAAGTATGTATAATGACCTTCTCAGATAAAGAAAATCTGTAGTTCATTTAACTTATTTTGTTTCAATTCCGTAATTATTAGGACTGAAAACTGGTTAGAATTCAATTCATTATGGCAGCAGCTTTAGAAATATTTTCTAAAGAGGTTCCATACTGCTCCTTACACAGTGTTCACAACTGAGCAAAACTATGACAGAGCAAGAAAGAAGAAAGAAATCACAAAACCGCTAACTTGCAGGATATGGGAAATTTTTTGAGACTGAACAGTGTTTGCACTTTGGAAAGATTTTGATGATTTCTTACAAGAAATATAAATATTTAAAGTAAAATACTTCAAAAGAGAGAAGTACTGTACTTCCCAAAGGAAGTACCCAGCCAAGTACAAAGACAAAGCAGACACCTTTAATCGTGACACGCTTCTAATGGAGCTGTTCTGCATTAGAGTGTCTGTTGTTTAACACAATCTGAGTGATGCAGGAAAGGACAGAAGTGATACAGCACACAGAACCACACAATTGAGCTAAACAGACCTGCACACATCTGAAAGATTACCTTCAGCCTCAGTTATACCACTAAAAAAATACAAGAGAAAACACCTCAAAAAATGAGGGAATGCACAAAAAAGATGTCCAGGGTCTATGCTTTGTTTTAGAAAGGGGGAAATATGTTTATTTTTAAGTATACAGAATAACAGTTAGTATGAAAGAGGCACAACTGACCTGCCTGTTCCACGACCTGACAGTAAGGGTTTGCTAACGCTGGGAAACCCAGCATTGCCTGGTTCTCAATGAGCCACTGCTGCTGCCTTTACATGGCCACAGCCTTCAGCAACCTTCAGCAGAGGTCCAAAATCTGCTGACAAGGGGTTTATCTGCAGCTAGAGCTAAACTAGCCCTCTAAAGATCAAGGCTGAGCTAACAAAAGTCATTTTCTGTCAGCAGCAGAGTATCCACACTTGGGAGTTTGCTGACAAAACCATGACAGTCAAAGGGCTGGGTGTTTTCCTATCGAGTGACGTTGGCAGAACTGTGTAGCACAGATTCAGTTTGAAAGACTGAAAACCTAAATTTGTTCTGCAGAAGGTGGTTTGACAACTCCCAGCTGACCCCAGGAATCCACAAGCATGCACACCGCGATGCCAAGGCAGGAGTCAGAACACGGCAGGACAGTTTTCAAATGAAACAAAAATTAGGTAAGTTACAAGCATATTGCTCCCGCTCAGAAAGTCACTAAGTGACAAGGTTAAATGATATTTTATAGACAACTTGATTTTATTAACCATCTCAGGGGATGCTCCTGCTTTTCTACCACCAACAGTACACTGGGCTACATGGGCCATTAGTCCAGTTGGGTTGGTAACCCCAACTTTGTGACAGTATAAACAAAACCGACATGTACTCTCTATTTTTTTACAGATGCAAACAGAAAGAAACAGTCAAGAAAAAGAAAAGTTAGAAAATAACACTGCATACATACAGCTCCAGTTACCCTCCACTCAAACTCAAAGCATTGACAAGACTCTTGAGTTATCTCATGAACTGCTTAATAAATAGAAAATGTGGAGGATACTGAAATGCTCGATACATTGAGTAAAAATGTAAGGACTTTGCTTATGTCTGAAAACAAAAGGGTTAAGAAGCATATACACCTTCCCGTTACTAAAATAGGTTTGTACTATGAATACTCAGCCCTCTTTTTCTCAGTGTTTCTCTATGCCTTTAAATTAGAGCTAAACACAACACCTTTTTCAGTTTTCCAGTTGGTAGCTATACAGAAATGTCAGAACAAAAAGATTGACTTTAGCCAAACGTTAAGGTGCTCAGTGACACCACTTTCCCCCATAACTTCTATACTGAACTCATTACCTTAGCCTGGATTAAAGCACATGTTACCACAAAAGAGTAAGGAGGTATAGTTTTAATCTGAATAATCCTTTTTAGAGGCTGGTTCCATCTCTGGATATTGACTGTATGTTCTGTTTAGAAAAAATGAAGTGCTTAAAGTGGGAGGCTTCCCCCCATTACTGCCTTGGGACTGCAGAACAGAGAGCCAGTGTCCACTCACCACAGCCATGGAAAAGAGAGAGATGGATTTTTTCAGGGATACACCCAAAATGCTATATCTGTTTTTTACTTTTAAGAACAGAGATCACTGAAACAGAGATGCCTTATAAACTACAGGTATGACTAAGAAATGAGAGGTTACACTTCTGTTGACAGAACGTAAAAATTTTATTTTCATCTACAGTGATATTCATAGACATTTTCCCAAACACAAGCTAATTCTGTTACTTCCAAGAATAAATTAATCTCTGCTGTCAAATAACCTCTACATTTTTTGTACTAAAGCAGTATTTTTATGTACTAAAAAGTAATAACACCTCTGCACTTTGACATTTTCCACCCAGGGATCCTAATCCACTTTTGAGACAGAACATCTATTGTAATCTGGTTCATTACTAAGATGTATGGTACAGCCACTATGCACACACTTCATACCTTTGAAGTGAAGACATAAAGAATTATCAAAAAATGGAAACCATCACATAAATGCAATAATGCAAAGAATAGCACTGTAATCTATTCACCACAAAAAGCGATATAAATAAAACACACATGGCTAAGCAAATGTTTCAAGGAGGTTTTTATTAAATGATTGTATAGCCTGCCAGGATCTTTTGGAATTACACAGCCTATATTTATTAAACACAAATTGTTACTGGAAAAGGTTTTAGGTGATTTACAGCCATATATTTACTGACAAGTACAACCCATTCAGAAATGCCTGTATATGCAAGAGGAAAAAAAGTCGATAATGGAAGCCTTTAAAAACAGGAATCCATCTAAAAAAAACCCCCAAAATAATCATGTACATAAAAGTACAGAAGTGGTATTAATAAGAATACCACTACCTTAGGTGTGATACACCTGCAGATGCCAAGTGTCACATGGGGAAAGCACGAAAGGGCTGCTGCACAAGGACACGCCCAGCAGCACACACAGACCAGCTCTGGGTTCTGGCTACCCCACTAGACCAGAGGCAGCCTGGTGTTAGGTGTCCAACCCAGAGAAGCACCCCATCCACCATCGTCAGAAGTGAGGCTATGAGGAAGTCCTGAAGCCCCTCCTGGAGTTAAGCTGCTTTTTCTTTCCAAAATGCCCTGTGGCTCACCTCCTCTGAGAGCGTCCTAGGTCTCATGGTGGGGATTACTTCGGGTACATTATGATACCCTAAATTCACCGACTATCTTACTTGGTCTCTATTGCTACCTCTTCGAACAAAAAGCACAACCACCAGCTAGGGAAGTTCACATGGAGCAGGATACCTTCAATGGGAGAAACTCAAAATTGCTGCAGCCTTCAAACCTGCCCATGGTGCCTCCTCAGGGTGAAAGACATGCTAATCAGTCAGCTTTCCTTCCTCGTGGGGAAAGAGCTCTCTCAATCCTTCTTCATGGGGGAAGAGCTCTCCCAGCTGGGCTACTAACTGAACAGGAGGGAGCAAGGGAAAACTTCACTGCCATCTGTTGTGTTTGATGACTTATCCCCAGAGTCTCTGAACAGCACTGTGATCAGACCAGGTAAGACTGATACAGACACACCTTTTGTATGGAGATAGGAGGGGTCCATGCCACCAGACATGACACAGCAGCCTTGTGTGCTTTTAGTGCTCCCCAAGATGCAATTTTAAGCAAATTAAGAAAACTAATGCCAATGTAAATGGCTAAATAAACTGATGCAGCTCCAAGCCTTTGACACATTATAGTGCCAGGAGTAAATGTAACTGAAAATGCAGGCGAAGATTTTTTTGGACTCCCACTGTACTTCCTAGGAGCAGTGCCAACCTTGCAATTCAGGAATCAGGCACCACAGAAAGATATACGGCTTCAAACTGTTATTTCCATTTTTAAGGTTTCCCAAAGCAGTTTTTCTTTGCTAAAGATAATAATTAAGTGGAAAAAATCACTAGTATTAAAGATGAATCAGGGGCTGGGTTGCTCTGAGATACTGTCAGAGCAAGCCATCTCTCGAATAAATGGGGAAAGCGAGAGGTTTGGAGGATTATGAACCAAAACAAATAACGTTTCCCCTCCATCCTTCCACCAGAAAATCTGTGGGTTGGTGGGGTTTTTCTGCCTTTCCTGTTCACAATCGACAAACCGACCTCGGGAAAACTAGAGTTGTAGCACCCGCTGCATGAGGGAGACGGAGACTCCAGGAGATCCGGCACGACCCATGCTGGATGCTATCGAGAAATATCCCATCTCCGCTCCTCCGGTGAACTCCTCGTTTCCCTTCCTTCCCCGCACAGGGCCCTCCCCGCCCGAGCGTCCTTCGCCCAAGGAGGGTCTCGGCAGAATCCCCGGCTGCACCGGGCAGGATCCCCGGCTGCAGGGCACGGTAGCAGCGAGCAGGATCCCAGCTGCACAGGGCAGGATCCCGGGCTGCAGGGCACGGCAGCACCGGGCAGGATCCCGGCCGCACACCGCGGCTCCGTTTCCCAGGCGCTCACAGCCTTTTGTAACCGCGAGATAATCTGTCAGATGGACTTAGGCACTGACAGTCAAACATGCCAAAAACGTCACCACCCACTCCTACTATCCATCCGGTGAAGGACTAGGAAGCTCCGCATTGCTTAACCTCTCCCCCGCCTTCCACTCGCACAGGAAATCCCCACCCCCCACGGCGTGACACCACCGCGGGGGACCCGCCGCGCCCCCCCCACCTCCCGCGGGGGCTCTGCGGGCGCCGTGCCCGCCGCGCTCGGCGCATCCCCGCCCGCACTCACCTCATCTTCCCGGCGGGGCGCGGCGGCGGCCGGGGCCGGACCG
>NW_020884878.1:7384501-7561560 GCF_003945725.1 Corapipo altera
GCGCCGCCCCAGTGGCAGCGCCGGGCCCCGGGCGCTAGCCGGGCAGCGCGGCGGCGGGCAGCCCCTCCGCCGGCCCGGCCATGTTGCCGGCTCCCGCCCGGCTGCGCTGCCTGTGCCTGTGTGTGTGGGCAGGACAAAGCGCCGCCGCCGCCGCCCGCCCCGCGACGCTCCGCTCCCACGCGCGGCGGGGCCGCACCGCCCCTCCCCGCACCGCCCCTGCCGCGGGTGGGCGGGGGGAGCCCCCCGGCCCCGCCCGGCCCCGCCCGGGGTCCCCCGGCAGCGCAGGTGAGGTGGGAGCGGCCGCGCACCGGGAGCGGCACCGACCGGCGGATCCGGGCTCCTCCGCGCTCCCCTGCCCGTGCCCGTGCCGGGAACCTGGTCCCCGACCTGTTCCCGGCTGGAACGGGGCGGTGCCGCGGTTGCAGAGCTCTCCTCTCTCTGCACAGTGCTGCGGGGGTCCTGTACACCGGCGTTCAGAAACAGTGCCTTCGTGGAAGGGCGCAGGAGCAGGAATGGTGTTTCCAGCCAGTATGGGAGGGCGGCTGTGCTTCCTGCTCCGTCCCCCTTCCCACATGGCCCTGTGAGTGTCCCCCTCACCTATGCGAGGTCTCTCACCCTGCTGTCAAGCCTCGTCCTTTCCCCATACCCACCCGTGGAGCCCTGGGCTGCCTCCCAGTCCTCTGCTTCTTCCATGCAACTCTCCTCCCCACTCCACATCCCAGTCCTGTCCCTGACGCTCTGCTCTTCTCCCAGACATCTGGTCTCCCACCAGCTCCCTTGTCCAGCCTGAACCACAGGGTGATGATCTTCACCAGGTCCAGAGACTGGAGCTTCCCTTGTCCCTATCAATGTCTCTGCCTCTTCCTATGCACCACCCACTAGAAAAAGATTATGTTGAAAGTGGTATTACTTGGATATTCTCAAGGATCTGGCATGGTAAGGGACAAAATTCTGCAGTTGTTTCTCAGGTCTTCGATATGTAGGTCACCACAACTTGACACTTCTCAAATTAAAGGCTCTTCAAACTGTCTTTGAGTCCATCTCCCACAGGTCTCTCCCAGTTCTGCACCACCCACCTGGGACACAAAAAACCCCAACAACCACATAATCCCACAGCAAAGCAGTGGGTTTCCAGGCAGCTGGTGTGTGTGTGTGTGCACATTGTGCTTGGAACAGCAATGGCTTCTGGCCCTCTCCCTCCCTCCATGTGTCTGTGTCCCAGTTAACACTGCTCCAATCACTCCCTGAGACTCACCTCCATCTGCACATGCGGTGAAGGGCAGGGAAGCTGTATCCTCTGTCTCTGTGTGTAGGGGCAGTTTTAGGAAGGTGCGAGCAGTGTGGCTGGGGAAGGTGGGCTGTGGGCAGTGCCAATGGCAGAGCCTATGTGAGGGCTCAGGGGAATATGCCCACGGTGCATGGTATGGAGCAAAGCAGTGGGGGACATTTTTAATAGAAATACTTTACATTTTTATTTGCATTTCTCTGAAAAGTTTATATGCTCACACCAATACAACACTTATTTTTACTGTAGTAGTAACATGTGCCACAAGAATAAATGTTGCAAAGATCAAGACCATAGATTTGATGCCCTACAGAGCTATTTCACTATTGGCTTGTCAAGCCTTGCTGCTGCCCACTGCAGCTCCATAGCAAATAGAATATATAACAATAACAACAACAATAATATGACAGCAACAAAACTCATGGTAGTAATAATGTGTATGCCTTTTATTCAAGGCCATGCTTGTTTCTTGGTAGCTGACGCATAGCTGATAACTGCTGTTTTCAATTATCATTAAGATGTTAAAAAAATAATTAGGGTCAGAGTTACTGAATGGCCAGAAGGAGGGAACCCCCACCTCTTCTGTGCCTTGTAAGCACAGATCTCAGCTTGTGCCTTCCTTGTCCCATAGTAAGTCTGCACCATCCTCTTCCCAAGCCACCAATTAATCTAAGTTCACTTCAGACAGAGAGGGTCCCCTAAAGAAGCTGCTCCCCCTATATCTAAGAGGTCTCCTTATTTGTTTGAACCCAAAACTTAGAGTTCTTTCTTACGAGCAATTACCCTAAATCTCCTAGAAGGCACAATATATATTGTTTATATAAACAAACAACTGTGTCAGACCACAGATCTGACATGCAGTCTCCCCCGAGTGATAGTGGCTTGGAGAAACTCATCCACATAATTTGTGATGGGATTGCTGAAGGAAGCAAACTTATGAAGAAATAATGAGCAAAAATAAAACCTATTTTCTTATTACTATCATCTGACTAATCCTTTAGAGTGTGGGTCACTGACCAGCACATGGAACATATGGGAGACAGCATAAGGCTAGGAGGATGCTTATTAAACTAGAAAGTTTCATGGTAATACTAGAATTTAAGACACGATTAAAATAGCAAATCCATATCTGAGTTCACTGATAATCTGGGTTTTTTTAATGTAATTTCCTTAAGATAGGTTTACACAGGCACAAATCAAACAGGCAAAGAAATTTATGTAAATCATGCTATGGTTGAGATATAAAACTAGAATGTCTTCTGGGTGTGTCAGCTGCACAGCGTAAGGAGGCCCCTGATGTTGCAGACAAAACCATGAGTCTTAAAAAGGAGCTCAAACTGCAGCCACCACATGCCCCAGCACTGACACATCCAGCCCCAGCAGCTGCCCATGAGGAACTGCAAACCACCGGGTAAGGCACGGGGATGATTTATACCACTCACAGCTCTGTACCTGCACTGCCTCCTGAACACAGGTACCATCCCTGGGCAAGCTGCAACATCTCGCTGACCATAAAATTGTGCAGTGTCTACCCTTGCAAAGGGCTGGGGGGCTTAATTGCCCATTAGGTGGTTGAGAAGTGATGCAGAAATGCAGTGAGGTTACTGGTCGATTATACTCCCATTTCATTTATTCTTACAGAAAGAAGCAAGAGAGCAAAGAAGAAGGTATTTTATGCACTGTTACAGATGCCAATCTTGCTGGTCACTAATGGCACAGAAATGAGAGAAAACTGTTAAAAATCTTTCTTGTGAATCAGAATCCCTGAGGCTTCTTCGTCAACATTCAGGGATTGGCCACCAGATCACTGTGTTGACAGAACGAACTGACTGGAACGGGTAACAATTGTTTTGTTGGGATAAATCTTACACTACATTGCAATCAGAACTATATCTTCTAAGAGACTTAAAGATGTTAATTTGTATGGACACATCTGACTGTAGACTTGTCAATTCACCTGCTCTTTGCCCAGAGGGAAATCCTGACCCACTGGGGTCATCTCCACTCTGCTGGCTTCATTGGTCTTCCTGCTCCCCATTGCACCTCTCCCTAATTGAAAACTCTCCTGCACAGCCCAACCAAGACCTGCGCAAGAAAACTGGTCCCTAGAGTTGTGTCTTTCCTGGCTGGGAGCTCCTGCATGGCAAACCCTGATGGATCTGCAATTCTGGATCCTGTTGCAACAACTGCCTTGAGGCCTGCTCTGTTTGTGGCTTCAGAGATTTCATGTTAGGAGGAGGACACCCTCCTTAAACAGGCACACAGCCTGGGGCAACATCCTCTGTAAAATATCCTCCTCTCAGGAGCTCAAGGTCATCCAGTTGTTTTACTCAGAGTGTTAGTGCCATGTCTGGAGCTAAAGGCTGGTGCAGCAAGTCTTGTGGTCATTTCTTTCCACTGAATTTGTCCAGCTCAGAGCTTTCCCTTGGAAATTCTAGAGCTTTCCAGTGGGCTTTTCCACAAAACTACCTCTTTTCAAGGAAAACAAACATCCACAATAGCCTTCCTTTTTGGAAGGCTGTCCCTATGGACAAAGGATTTAGCCTTGTGAAAGTCAACCTTGAGAGGAATTCATTATATCCATTAATTGTACATGTCCAGTAATACATATATGCATTTATTTCTAAAAAAATTGTTTCTCACACAACAACATGACTTGTAATTTTGCCAAAGCTGCAGTTGGGTTTCAGTGGTACAATCTCATGGGCACTTCACTGGGGCAGAGAGCACACGATTACCAAATTCAGGTGCAAAGTGAGATCCAAACATTCTCAAAATTCAGAGAGGTTCATTCCTGGATGTTTGGTTTTTACCCATCCCCATGTGGCTGTGACCTTTGGCACCATTTGGCAAGGGTCTAGGTCCCATCTCAGGTTTGTTGTGACAGCCCAAAAGAGCCGTGGCGAGGCACTGGCAGTGAGGGAGTGCACATCACCCACTGCCCCCAGGGGAGCTGCTGGAACACCCAGAGAAAGCAGCTGCAGCAGGGCTGCAACTGGAGAGCCCCCAAAACCTGGATTTCTTTAGCAATGCTTCATCCAGTCTTGGGGTAAGGAGGAAAGGATGAGGAGAGGGTGGAACAAAGTAGCAGAAGAGTATGGCAGGAGCTAAAAGGAGTAAGAGAATGGAGACTAGAATAAAATGAAGGAATTACAGATGTTTGGGACTTTTTTAATCAAGAAAAGGAGAGAAGAGGAAATAAGATGAAACAGGAAGAATGAGGAAATACTGAAAAAGGGAAAGAAGACAGGGGAAGTAGTATAGGAAAAGGCAAAGAATAAGTAGGAAAAAATGCACTGTTGATATACTCCAATTCTATTTTATTATACTTCCTCAAGTGAAGATGGGAGTTGAGGAGAAGAAGGGTCCTCCAACTGCACTCTCAGGGGAATAGTCAGTGGCTTCTATCGGAAAGGGAGGAGCTCACTGGCACTTTCCCTTTTCCTGTTATGTCTCCAGAGAGCAGGGCTTACAATCACTGGGAAGGCTGAAGGAGGAAGCTCCAGCTCTCAAGGCAGCCAGGAGGAGCTCTGTCTTGCAGGCAGACCCTGAGGACCTGTCATGGTCTTATCTGTTCAAGGCCAAAGGTGATTTTCCCTTAACAAAAACAGCAGAGGTCTCACCCAAAAGTAGTGCTAAGGGTCTAGGCAGAGAGGTAGTGCTGTGCTCCTGAGTCAGAGGCAGTCGGGACACTCCAGGCTGCTACACTGCGTGTGGCCAGATTTTCTGCTGAGCAGGAGCTGTACATACGGGAAATGCCACAGGGCTTTTCACTTTGGCTGAGCCTCCTGTCAGCTCACTCTCCAACTGTTCAAGCTGTAGACAGAGACTCTCAGACAGAGCTCAGCTTCTGCTCTTTTTAGGTGCTGTAAAGGAGGCCAAAACACTTGAACCTCTGGTGTAATAACCTTCCCTGTAGCTATACACTGATGTCAAATCTGATATTATGATGTCAGTAAAAGCTGATGAAAAGGAGAAGCTGGGCAGGAAGGAAGGAACCCTAAAATGTTGACATTTATCTTAATGAGAAACTGAATCTGTAAAGAACAGCCAGAGCAAGTGATTTTGTAGAGAGAGGTTCTCTTCAGGCTGCTTCTAGCAGACGGTTCCCTCATCATCACGTCTCTGCAGTGTGAAGGCAATGGCAAATTACAATAATCTAACATGGCTGCAGAACTCACTCAGCCTTTTTAATTTTTGCTTTCTAACCATAATGACTGAACAGCCTGAAGGAGATTTCTTTAGCCTACAACCTGGAATTTGGAGCAACTGTAGTTTGTGTAGCACTGATAGAATCCACAGAACAGATGAATTTGCTTCCCTCTGGCTACATGTTTATTCTAGGTAATTCCACAGGGCAGATTTTAAAAATGTTCATGTCTTAGAAGCTCATGCTAAAAACCCATTCACTTGCACTGAGACTCAGAAAGCAGGTCACCATTCCCATGGTTATAATTTCAGCACCTCAGACCAGTACCACAGAGGCAGCCTCTAAGGGACAGACATGTCCATTACAAATGAATGGAAATGTCTAAATTCACTTAATTTAGCTTGTAGTCAGCCAAAAGATGGTAAAATCAAACCTGTGCTAAGCTAGGACTGTGAAGCTGGTAGGGAGGAACCACTTTTTATTGGAGGCCAAGCTGTCAAGCTTTCCTAACAACACAGACAGAATGCAAGGTCTAAGAAGTGCCTACAGTGCCTGGTGACACAGTGTAGCAGCTTTGTTGAGAGGAGGCACCTTCTTACACTTCCACATTCAGCAGGATATGGGGGAATCCACAATGCTGTGAACCATCCTGATTGACAAAGGTCCCCCGAGTAGCTTTCAAGGATGAGCCCATCACTATCACTCTGACTCAAGCAGTCTATCAAACTCAGTGCTAGGTGGTAGCTTTGGCTGCACTGCCATCAATACCTCTGTGTAAATCATCACTTAGCCTTCTGCAATTATTTAATGAATTCAGGGGGCAAAGTGTTCCATTAAGAAAAATGAAATTGCCTCAGAAGTGCATGACTAAGGAGAAACATAAATCTCTCCCAGCAAGAGCATGAACCACTAATGTGCTCACTCATCTGGCAGCCAGCAGCCTCCGTTCAGGAGCAGACAGACCTGGGAGTGATTCTGTCCTTCCTCTCAGGAATCCTCATCTCCCATCTTTTGGACAAGGAGATGTCCTGACTTGGGGCATCCCTTCTGCAGGGCAGGCTGCTGCAGCTGGAGCGGCATGGCAGCGATCGGATGGCCCCAGCACGGCTGTGAATCCCAGCCAGTTAAGGAAGAAAAAGATTTGTGTTTAGGCTTTGCATAAGTCTGTTCTTTCCATTTGTAATTAAAGTGACATTTTCCCTGCCATCTGTAAAATTTTTTGAGGATGCAATCGAGTGATCTGTCAACAGCCCAAGTTCCAGGAGGAAACACAGCAAAAAGAGGAAACACAGCCTGCTTCCCTGAGAAGAACCTGAAGAAATGAAAAATGCCAACCCTTGCAAAAAGCAGGCTGTTTGCCCTTGCAAGATCTTGTTACATGAATACTTTTGAAGGGAAATAATATCCTCTAATATTAATTCTTTTGAAGAATTAATCCAAACATTTCACATAGGAAATATGACCTTGAATTAACTAATCCTGTATTAATTACAATACATTTTAACAAAACTGATTTCCTTCATGAGGATTTTTTTTAATAATTGGAAATGGTGTGGGTTTTTTAGTTCACTAGCATTGAAAAAGAACTATTTTCTTTTACATTTATCTCGTTTGCTTTTTTTTTTTTTTGAACACTTTTTTTTTAATATAGTAACTGGTTTTTGTAGACCTCATCTGTTGGAAATTGTTAATACCTCTCAGGTTTCAACAACCTGTCAAAACCAAGCACTATCAGAAATATCTATGTCATAATCATTTTTCGGTAAATAATTCAGATAGTACATAGAGAATTCAGTTGGAAAAGGTTGCAGTTTTAATACCATGCAAATATGCATCCTTTAGGAATAAAATAAATAGTTGGAAACAGGCAAGAGAGGTCAAATAATGAAAAGCCTCTACTAGGAAATGGGCAATGATCCTAAAAACCAGATTGAATGTATGTTTGTTTTATAAGTGTACAGAAGAGGGAAGGAAAAGTATTTTGAAAGCATTTGGGTTTTTTTCCAAATAAATTTAGACTTAAGAGAATAGATATTATCAACTTCTGGAGCTAATCACTTTGAATACCTGAACATGAAGCATTACCTGAATACATATGCTTATCATTTTGGATCCCAAAATCCCATTGCTAAATGTCAAACAACAGAGAAAAAAATCCCTACCCTAAAAATATTTCAAAATCTATGTGATACACATTACAGACTGCCCACAGACAAACAGGGACAATGAAGAAACAATGAGACAGTGCTGATCATCTCAGTGTCAGTGCACTCACACAAGGAGGCAGGAGGGCAGGGAAGGAGCTAAAAGCAGATGCACTCACTGATACTGAAAAAGTGCAAGTCACAGAAGAAATGTGGAACAGACACAGTAAGAAATCAGGAACTCAGCCCCAAAACAATCTGAGAAGGAGTCAGGGCCACTGGTTTTACAAGCACGTAAGGGCAGTAACATGTACCAGTAAGGGCTAAGACGGATGCAGCCGTGGAGGCTGAAGTCACAGAAGAGTAATGCTGGAAATAAAAGGAAGAAAAGCAAGAAATGGGAAAAGAAAGTTGAAAGGGAGTAGCTGAAAGCTTGGTAGACAACAGCAATACATAAAAGACACAAAGAGATGAATCTTTTTTTTTGAACAGCACTGCACCTGCTGCAGCCAGGATCAGAGGAGGGAAGGAGCAGGAGCAGAAGCCCACGTGTCTCTCCAGTCATGGACTTGAGACCAACCTCACACTCCATGGAAGGGTAGGAAAAGAGAGCTTCTGCAGACAGAGTATCTATCAGGTGAAGGAATCAGGCATTGCTGAGAGAATGAAATATGCAAAGTTTAGGCATAACTCTCTTTTCCTTTTTTTTTAATTTATTCTTTTTTCTTTTAAAGTAAAGAAGAACACACTCCTGAGAAAACAAATAAATTCAAGAACTAAAGAACAACGGTGGAAGAGGGGTGAGCTGAAGATTATCTATAACAATGGTAAAATTGTGTAGAGTTTCCTGGATGAAGGAAGGAGAACCACTTTAACAGTCATCAAACAGATATTTGGCTCAAGACGTTACCATCATTTGCCAATTCAGCAAATACATTTATCAGGTTTTCATACAGGAACAAAGACACATTTAACAGCAAAATTTAAAAACAGAGGAGCAGCAGAGGCACAGATGGGATGGGATTGTTGAAAATCCCCTTTGATCAGTAACCCTAGGGATGAACTTGCAGTATTCCCTGTCTATTTCTTGTAAGGGATAACAGTTTAAAATGAAGAAAGGGATCACAAATGCTTTACTACATCCCAAGAGTAGCACCATGGGAGGATGAAAAGAGAATGAGCTAACCCAATTTGCAACTCCTGTTTTCTCTGCTGCAAGTAATGACAAATCACCTACAATTCCGAAAGCAGAAAACCTGAAAGCACCCAATCTGCAAAAGCAAAAAAAAAACCAACCCCCCCCCAAAATACAAACACAAAGTATTGTGGGATAACCAAGCACCCAGAGACAGTGAGAACCTGTCACTAGTGTGTTATGAACTCTTATGACTGGATTAACCTTAGAAAGCGTAAGGATACGTTAGCTTCACGCATTTCAAGAAGAGGGAGACTGACATCACTATCAAAATAAGTTGTTCCAGTGCTCCTCTGTCCATTTATTTTTCTTTTCCATGTTGCTCCTTCTTCAGTATACACTCAGTACAAGCACTCATACAGCTGCATACCTAGACCAGATGAGGAAACTGAGGAAACAGGTTTTCTGTTTGCAGTAGTTGTTGTCTCCCAGCTGGGTTCTCCCTATGGCCACAATAACTCCTGTGCAGCTCCATGGCATGGGAGTAATCAGCTGGGAGTGAAACCTCTGCCTTCAGTGACAGTGCCACGTAACATCAGTGACCCTGGAACTGTGGCCTTCAAAGGTCTTGCCTGAAACAAGTTCCTAACACAGAAACTGCCCGGAGCTCTTGCCATGGGCATAACTCTGCGCAGTGGAACGACACCGCACCAGCTGGGTGCTCGGAAATATGTGATGTGTGCCAGGAGGCAGGACCAAGGCAGTTCGTAGGTGAACACATTTGGCGTGTTTTTCTCAAAGCTGGAGTTTCACTCTCTAGGTGTGCACTGTCATTATGTTCCCAGGGTCATGGTCACACATGAAATTATGTACCCCAAAACCGAGATCTTACTGCCAAGTATTTTCAAATGCAGCTCTAATCGAGAAATCACAAATGTGTGTTGTTGAGTAAAAGCCTGTCCTTCCATAAGTATTTCATGTTTAAACAAAGATACCTTACTCAACAGGAAGAATACATTGAAAATTCACTTTAATACATGTTTATTGGTGTCCTGCACTTTCAGTGTAGGAGGTTGGAGATGTAATAAAAAAGTTTCAAAATTTATTGATTCCATTTCATTTAAATCACTCTAAACAACCAGTGCTTTAGAGTTCAGAGAATTAATGTTTACTGTCCGTTTACAAGCAAAATTTTAATATTACTTTTTTTGAGTTCGCTTAGAACTCCTCTTTTAAAATTCTTCAGATACATTCCTCATAGTAAACAATACATTTTAATCTGTGTCACAATCAACATTGATAAGGCCTTCTTAACCATTTTTATACCACCTCCACTGTTACTTCATTGCAAAACACAATCTTATTTCATACTATAAATACCCATCCATGCACAAAACACAGGGGCCAGAAGTTACACATTAATATTTCATGTAGGCTTCCAAGTCTTCCTTTACCCTCTGCAGGTTTATGGTACACTTAAAAAGATATCTTTAGACTTGGTCTACTTGGTCTTAAAATACAAATATACAATATCCATAAGCATAAAAAAGTAAAGCTAGATGGCCTTACCATTTGTTATGAACTGCTAAAATCTTATACATGTACAATATAGCAACATGCTGATTAATATACATATTAGTTAAATATACCAACCAATAATGGGGATGTGGCCAAGCTTTTTTGTTTTGTTTTCAAAAAGAAATTGTTCATATACAAATAAAAAATTTTTAATTTAAACTCATATGGACTACCTGAACCACACGGACATCTGTAAGCCCTACTGAGATATTCGGGTCAAACTGGGACAAAGCTTGCTGATTCATTTGAAAGGGAAGACAACTCCTCATGGGTAATACCCACGGTGTGCTGTTCCCAAGAGAATGCAAATTTACCAGCATTCACATTTTCAGGTCTAGAACACTAATTTTTGCATCTTACATAGCAGTTTATATTTTTTGTATCTATTCATCAGCCTCCATCAGAAACAGTTCAGTACCTTGACATTGTCATAGATTTTTCTAAATAAGTAGATATACAGTACAAAGTGTAGATAGTGAAACAAATAAGCACATATATACAGTCTTTGAAAGGCATTTTTGTGACCAGTTTAGCAGTGTTTATAGAAAACATTTAAGATAGTCACATTCTGCTGATACCACTGTATTGCAAACTGTCAAGCCACATTTCTTATATTAAACTTGTACTGCATTGTATATTGTACAACAGAGAACAATCATTCTTCAGGTGTGACACAATGAAAAAAAAAAAAATCACTATACTGAGTAAGGTAACCAGCACAGGGCTTAATTTTCCTGAGGTTTGTAAGAATTTTTTAAACAAAAATCACAGTGACCAGGCTAAACTGCAAACATACTGTTAAGTTTTAAATATACAGTTTATACATAAGTTCTGTGCATGGTCGACTCAACTGTGTGTGTTCATGCTGACGTTTCCTTTAAATGACTCGCCACTGCATAATACTTGTATCTTTTCCGCCTGTGGAGATGAGATGGGTGTCTTCACAGAGAAAATCTACATTAGTTACATGACTACTATGTCCACCGTACACATGGCTGGGAGCCTAGAAAACACCACATTAGTGAGAATATAAGCTGTCATCAAAACATCTCGTTATAACATTCATACAACAATGAAACCAAGGCATCACATCATTCTCTTACAGTAGTTTAATATTAAATTAACTTTTAAATTTAATTGCTGTCTCAACCAACCTTAAAAAAATCCCTTAGACATCTGAATATTCCCATTCTTCCTGTTTTGATGTGGTTGGAGGGTTTTTTTTGTACACAGGAAAGCCACATTTTAATGCACTTGTGCAAATTACAAGAGTAAGTTTTTGGGAAATACCTTACCCTAAACTGTGAGCAGGGATATGAGAAGAGATGTACTTTGCCAAAATCATCCCCTGTTGATAGAAGTTTTCTCCCATGTGATCGACAGACAGCGTTGATATCTGTTCCATCTGAACCTTCAGGCCATACACCTGAAACATAGAGGGACTAATTAAAGGGTTTTATAATGGAAATAAAATTGACAGTTTAAGCTTCTGTTGAAATATTAATAAAGGATTACTTGTTTAAAGAAAAGAAAAAAGAAAAAACTATAAAAATAACTGCATCTGAGCCAGGATGTGTACTTCAGTACACCAGCAAAAGTCTAGATCCTAATAGGAAACCAAACACATAAAAAAATACTTTATTTCCTCTAGTCAGCAAAGTGCTTTTTACTCTGAAAAAAAGAATTCTGCTGAAGTACAGTCATGTGCCTGAGCCTGAAAGAATTTTCATACTGTTATGTAGAAAAATAAGTTACTGCTTTTATTTTCCCTTCTGCTTATGTATGACCTAACATACTTTCATCATATTATTGTAGTCTAAAAAACATACACATGTATGATCCAAAGGACTTTCTTCATATTACTAAAAGCCTAAAACCTCTGAAATCAGATGTTATATAGTTTAAATTATTTGTTAACAGATCTCTTGAAAAGAAACTGAACCTACTTTAAAGTTTTTTAATGCTTTTGTTCTATTCTAAGGAATTCTCTTTCCTCACGTTCTCTGCTCCTTGCTGTTCTTGCACAACGTGGTGTTCTAAAATTAAACTGCAGGGTCATCAGCGCAAAGACCAAACCTGTGCACCACATCTTTAAGGCCTCTGAATACTTGCCTGCAATAAACTGTAATTGTACTAAAATCCATCCGGTTACTGAAATGTCAGGTTTTTGTATGCAGTACTGTGGGCTACTTTTTTTTTTTTATGATTTTTGTAATTTAGATTTCATCTAATCCCTACTTAACACAAATGATACCAAACTTTTAGAGACCCTTTCAACAGCACTACGAGGAGGTGATTCCATGTCTTTACAAGGAATTACAAATTGCTGTAAATAAAATACAAAGTACTGATTTGTAGACTGCCCTTAACTCTCCTGATGTGTGTGGAAACACCTCTTTGCTAGTTCAGGGAGAGTAAAAAAGAGGCTCAAAGTAACAGAAAGTGCAAAGAAGAAACAATGATAATTGCTACTCATAGAATTATGAATATGCAGAACAAAGAGACACAGAAAAGCTGTTTTAAATATCTGACAAAAAGAAGGCTCTATGAATATCAAATGCTAGCTGAAAAGATGTAGGAGTCTTCCCAAGAGGTCACTGTGACAAGCTGGAGATAACCCTAAAGGCAGTGGTTAAAGAAACAAGATTGCCATTTTGAAATGGAGAAAGGAGGATAGCAGGGTTTTTCTTCAAAACTTTGTGCTCTTTCAAAATTTATCCCAGTGCCTCACTGCTAGTTTTTATGAATATGCAAACTGAATCCCCCTTGCTGAAAAATTAGTCTTTTTCTTTTCCCCATCCTCTGCAGACATGTAACGAGAATTTCCTTTCTCTCACTTGAGGATTCATGCCATGCCTTTTTTCCTACTCTTCTCTAAAATTCATTCATTACATCTCTTCTCCCAGCACAATATTTAGATGAATAATTATTCTTTCTAGTCAGCACGTTATCTGTTTGTCCAAAGTGCAAAAACCAGAAGCAGCCATTCCAGCGGTGACTGAAGCAGATACTGATAAATGGATGACTGCTTCACATTTTGCATGGCATCCTTTTCATTACACATCCCACTAATGCATCTTCCTTTCCTACAACAGCATAATGCTGTTGACTCATGTTCAGTGTGTATGCAAGAGTAATCTGATCTTTCTGTGCAGATCTACTCTCCTGTCTGCTCTCATCCGTTCTGCATTTGTACAACTGGGTTCTGCCATTCTTGTGTGGAACCTCCTATTTGGTTCTATTGAATTGACTCCTTTTTTCATACCACTCCTCTATTTCTCAAGGCAACTTCCTAATCCTGCAGCTTCATACCACCTACAAACTATACTTGCTGGTTTATGATAGGTTATTAATAAATATATTCAAACAAACATAATATTCCATTTACAGTGTTCTAGCCATTTTTGAACCCAATCAGCTTGATACAGCATCTTAGATTTCTTCTGTTCCTGTCCTTCACCTCAAACACCAATTTTTTTCAAAACTGGGCATGTGCAATGAACACTTGGTTGTGTACCCAGCAACACAGGGTTCTTGAAAGAGTATATAGATCATTAAGTGTTAAGTCTTTGCTCCTTCACATTTGCATTTGTATTACACATTTGTATCACTAAAATATACTCCCTTAAACACACTTCTTTACATGCTTTTGATTTTCAGTTGAATCATCTCTAAACACTTCCAGGCTGACTAATCTGTTCCCATGCTCAAAGACAGGTGTTCAACAGACCAATGTTCATTTTCCCCACCCCCCCCCACATTGGTTATGCTGATCCGTGATTGCTGTGCAGAGTTTGTGATTTTTATGTGGTTCTACTAGAGTGAGAAAATACCCCTAGTTTCAGTCAGCCAGTATCTACTGAAAAATCAATATACTAGAAGCTTCACATCCTGGATGCTGTGATCCTTGCTTCTGTGTCCAGTGGGGAAATCCCAGAAAACATGTGAAGACTGTTCTAACTGGCTGCTATGAGGCCCCAAAGTTCTGAACAGTAAGAGTGACTTCCAATATTAACAGACTGGTTTCCAACTTCCAATTTATGAGCTTCTTCTCTTTATTATTCTAGCCACTAACTTTGCACTTTATCCTTTACATATGGGCTCTGAAGGTAGATATATGACCTGCAGATACCACATTCATGCTTCTCAAGTATTTCAGTACTTTGCCCATTCTCTGTGAGGTCCTGAAAATAAATACTAATGGTCTCAAGATTACATTAACCAGTTATTCTTACAGATACAAGAAGGTTGCTCATCTGTTGCAAGGCATGGGGAAAACCCCTCTCAGGTGTGACCTGCCTCTTTCCTCTGACTCTCTGTGCACCAAAAGCAGCCCTATATTCTATTGGCACTATATTTTACATGAATCCAAATCAAAAAGTGAGGAATACTCACATAAAGTGTTTAATGTCTCAGAGTACCTGAACCTGTGATGCAAAAACATTGTAGCTCTGTAACTATGTGTCAGGTGTACTCAAACCCCAGAAATACGTTAATAGTTCCATAAGGGCCTCTAACCCTTACATGGAAAGTACATCATGCCAATATGCAGCCAATCTTCCAGGATTTCCTTTCACCAAATCTGCATACTGTAGTGACATGTAAGCACTCCTTGTCAGTCAAATGATAGAAAATTTGCATGTGTTTTCCCAGCATACTGCTACTGCCATACCATGTTTAGGTTCTGAAAACATGTCCTTTCTGGCTGCCTTCAAGCACATCACTGCATCTATTCTACTTGAAACATGGGTGTAAATCTTCCTTGCTAACCACTTATACTCTTCTCTGAACTTTTACCATGGCTTCCTATTTTCTCTTGAGGACTCAAGAATTTGAAGCTTCTCGTACTCAGCTTTTGTAACAATCTATCTAGTTCTGCACACATTGTGGAATGAGTACAAAGCTCTAGACTACGCTGGGGAAAGTGGATCCTTCAAAACTGGCAGAAGACAAGTCTGATGAAAAAAAAACTATGCTGATTTTGTTATGTTTTCCTTCTTGAATTCCTTTCACCTGATTTAATTGCTGCAGATTCTATCGAAATACATGATAAATTCTTAATGAGGGAGATTGTCATCCATTTTGTGCTTGCACAGTAACTAAAGCAAATGAAACCATTTCTGATTAAGGGGATTTCACCCAGTAACTGTCTAAACGACAATTCCATAGAACTGGTACTTTAAATTAAAAATGACGAGAAGCTGCTCTTGTGTGACAGAAAGGGCAGTGTGTGATTTCTTCCTTGTCTCCCACTTATGTTGTAATTTAATATTTGTACTTGAAGCTAGCAAGAATATCAAACCAGTGTCTTTCTGGACTGAAATAAGAAGACAGATTGTAATAAAAATGGCATAACAGAAGTTCTCTATTTTTCCCTGAATTATGAATAGTCATGTTTCATAAGCAAAAGTTGGCAATCCGAGTGTTTGTTAATAAGAAGAATGGTAAGAGCTTGTAAGAGGCTTACAATACTTACCAAAAACATGGAATCCTAAAGTACAGGTGTAAGTGGCCCATTCTATATCTCTAGTTGTTTCAACACTCACGACTTGTTTACAAGCAGAGGGGATCCCTACAAAAGAAAAAAACCCCACATGATTTTTCATTCTCAAATTTTATAGATTTTTGATTGCACCAGATGAATTAAAACATATGGTCGATCTTGGCAGTTATACAGTCTCATTTAAATTTTAAATCTGTGTCAGACTGCCTGAACTTCGCACAAAAGGACTAAATATAATTCTTACTCACAGTATAAGATTTCATAGTCTCCTGAATTAGACACAAGATACTGTGAATTAACAGACCAATCCAGATGAGTAATGAAGCTGGAATGACCCTACAAAGAGAAAAAATATTGTATTAGCTGCATCAACAGTATGTCTCAATGCGACAGTATTAATATAGTGCTACAAAACACACTTAAGGTGTTAATACTGAACCATGAGAAAAAGGTTACTTACTGAACATTTGCCAATTCTAGTGTACTTTCTTCCATTTTCACTTACACCATATATATAAATACAGTTGTCATGGGAACCTATTGCCAAGAAGTTTCCATCTATAAACACAAAAGTGAACTGCAATTATTCCCGTAAGAAAGAACTCAGGCTAATTTTTAAAAGTTTGTATGTCACAGAAAGAGGAACTGTTCTTAAAAGCCTTGATACTGAAAAATGAAAAAATGGAATTCTATTTTTTCTTTTTCAGTTGCATCTTGGTGCATCTTTCAAGACTACAAACCAGCAAATTTATGCAGCAAATATCACTGCTAAAAACACATGACACTTCCGAGGCAGCTATCCCATTTAGGGATAACCTGATTGCAACAACCTGAGGAGTTAAATATTTTCTTTTTTTTTTTCCCCACAGAGAAACCATACTGAACATGTCGGGCAGGGAGGGAGGGGAAAGAAAACTGGAGCTTACGACACCGCCCATCCAGTGTTGCCAATGTTTCATGGCATATTAATTTTCAACTTCAGCATGGCAAGTAGGGAAATATTTTAAAACAAACCGGCCCCTAATTTAATTTAATAAAAAAATTCAATGTCTTTATTTTTACCCAGTAAATAAATGCTCTCAAACCTGGTGAGTAACGCATTACAGACAGCTGTTCGTTTCCATCTGTGTGTACAGTGACCAAGTCTTTTGTTTCTGTGTCAAACACAAACCACCTGTTGTAAATACAGAAAGAGGCCAATAAATCATTCCATAAGGAATTTAAATCTACTGTAATCTTGACCAACTTTTCTTCTGTCAAAATAGCATAAGTTTTACACCAAGAAAAGAAAAACAGCAACTGCTACTCAGTTTGGTCTATTTTTACTTTAACACAAGGATAGTTTCCTTCCTATCGTTTTTAACCAAAACAAGAAAATGAGCAAGCATTGACCTGATATCAACCTTCAGATTTTAATGTGTTTTACTATGTGTCATGCATCAGAATAAAGTAAGCATTGCTTATAATGACCCTTTTCTTTTAATGACCCTCTTTTATGCTATGCTGATATTTAAATGGATGCCTATATTAAATCCTAGAGCAAAAGAAAACACAAGCAAGAATCAGGACCATTCTCTTCTGACAGATGAATTAGATTTATTTATTAATTTATTTTAAAGTGAAATTTTAATTACTTTTTTTGTTAATTTAATTAATTTTTAATTTTAAAATTAATTTGTGGAAACATGTAGAAAGGACAAAGATAAAATTTGCATTTCAATACTTGCATCTGATTACTAAAGACAAAGAAAATATTCCTCTCAAAGCTTCTCCTTTTGATTTTCTTTTTTTTGTAAATAAAGTAAATTCAGTAACAAATCCTTTATTTAGGATTGATATACAGTCTGAGATAATCTTGTCTCATAATCTACAAGCTTCCTGTATGTTCTCAGTTAAGTGGAACTGTTTTCAATATCAACAGTCAAGTCTGCCCTCAAGTGACACTACAGGAGAGGAGGAAGTTAGGCAAAGGCACTCCTTCCTATGAAAGACAACCATGGACAAACCCAGCGTCTGCCACTGACCCACTAAATAACCAAGGGCTCAACCTGCCATGTAAAATGGAGATACTAAACTTTGCCTCAATTTTCTCTGTCGTGTTTGCACCTCACAGTGTTCACACAGAACAAGCCTCTCCATATGCATTTTTACACCATGGCTAGTGCAGTGGAACATTCATCGAATTTTTGGTTGCCACTGCATTAAGGATCACGAACCATTTGCTACATTTTCCAGCACACAGAATTTTTCAATGTGATTTCCTCCACGCTGCCTTAAAGGCCTCAGAGAAAACCTCTATCCACACCTGCAAAATTAACTCACAATCTCAGATTCCTGCTTCAGCCTCTCCTTTGCCCTGATGGACATAAAGATTTAACATTTAGGTCACTGGTATGGTGACAGTACCTCCCACACATGATCCTTCTGCCAAGCTAGACTTCCTGCCCTCTCCAAATCTACCTCCTCCCACTGACCTTACATTGTCATCCTCCCAGAGCAGAAAACATCTCTTTGTTCATGCAACACTCAGCAAACACAGGGTTTGTTGGCATTTAAGGCAATATAAATAAATTTCACTCTGGAATTGACTAGAAATCAATAGGGAATGAAGATATGTCACGCAGACATCTGCATAACAAGAACATGAACTCCGACATGAGCAGGAAAAATCAGCGTTAGTTGGTGCCCAGGGTGCAGCTCTGCACATCTTACCTTCCAGTCAGCGTCCCTACTGCAACAACAGATGCTGAAGGATGAAAACCTGAAGACTGTGCTGGATCCTAAAATGTTTCAGAAAGAAGCACACTTTTTTACCAGTCCAAGTTATCAAGTTATAACAAAACCACAGTTCAATTATCTGCCTCAGGAATAATCTCTTGTTGATATTTTGGGGTTGGTTTTTCTCTTTTTTTTCCAATATAAACTTGAGGGGAAAAAAACTATTTTTAACTAATTGAAATATTATCCAATAAACCTTTTTCCCTCTATACAAGACCACTTTTTTCTTTTCTGCACTATCTAAAAATAACTTGGCAAGTGATTTCATAACAATAACATCAGCAACGGCAGCGTCCCAACAAATCACAAACAAGTAAGAGATAAAAATAACTTCTTAAACTAGAGCTGACCTAAGAATTAAGTATCAAAACTGAAGTTTACCTATGGTCTAAAAGGACAAGCAAGCACGTTGTTCAACAAAGGTACGTGGCATTTTGCATGGAGGGGTAAAGCATAACTTCTGTGCACACCAGCACCTTTTTCCAACACCTGCCAAGTTGCAGTTTAGTGGGAGATTAAGGGCAGAAACTGGGTTTCTTATTTTGATTTGCAATTTCAAAACATTTTACTTTGTTTAGTGCATTATTGTGGAGACAGGTAGAATTCCAGTGTTTTTCTTGCAATTTAAACATATGCCTAAAAACCAAGGTAAGTGTTTTCTTTCTAATACTTGTTCAGTTAAGAATGAGCTTCAGAATTCTTCAGATTATAGCAGAAAATACCAAAGTAATTTTAAAATGTAAGCAAAAACCCCCAGTCTAGTGACAAATCTCACAGAAATGCTTACAGGCTTGATTTTCTGTATTTTAAAACAGTATCACATCATAGCTATTTCAGTAAACCTGTTGACATTTTTAGTAATTGGTAATTACTATCCCTAAAGGCTAGGTGTAAAGGATATTCTCATTAATTTTAATCAAGTGACTAATTTAGAAGACTTTACTAGCTCTAAAGAAATTCCAGGGAAATGTTGAGATCCAGGATTCCTAAACGTGTGTTCTAAAACATCACAGTATTCCAGAAAGGATAATTTTCAAATTATATTTTCAAAGTATAATTTCATAGTAAATGCTAAAATATTCTACTGAATAAATCAGAGGTTCGAACAGTGAATTTAATCCGAGCAGTAACTTGTACCCATAGCTACATTAAAAGGCTTTTACACAGATCTCTTGACAAAAATAGGTTAAAGAGAAACTACTTTTTCGAGATAATCTAGATCACTGATCTATGAAACAGTCTGAGACACTTCAAAGAGATAATAAGGAGATTATTGTAAAAACTGACAACAGGAATCATGTCTTAATGAATTGGTGTGTACTTGGAGGGGAAAAGAAACAAACCTATCTCTTGTTTAATACTCCCACTGCTGTTGCCATCAATCTTTTCAAAATAATCAAGGTAAACAAAGCTGTTTCTTAAACGTTTCAATAACGACAGCTTCTTAGAGAGTCTTATACTTGCAAAACTGCAGCTAAATATTAATTGAAGCTCACTGTAAGTCATAATCAGCTAAATTCCTGCTCTGTTTTTCAGAGGAAAATTATGTCCTTTTTGGAGTTAATGGTTGCTTAAGTAACTTTATTTCAGAGGTAGCAGCTCATCTGATTAAGAGATTTGCTCCTGATCCCCATATTGTACTTATCTCCACTAATGATGTTTCACTATCCTCCCACACTTCTAAATGCTCTTGTCTTTACACTGCAAGAGAGTAAAGTGCCAAATTTTGCACTTTTCTTCATGACTATAGGCCCTCCTCAGTATATCCTTCCTGTAATGAGAAACATATTAGAAGTACTAACTTATTCTCTCTGTATTTTTGAAAGCGTATACAAATATACAAAAACACACACCCTTACATTAAGCACAGGATCACATTAGTACCTGCAATTAAATTAAGTGATGATTTTTCCCAACAAAAAAGAAATGTATTAGAAAAGCATAAAAAATTGTACCTATGATTTAACGCTCCACTGCGGGTTACTTATAAATCAGACTTGCACAAAATCGGCTGTGCACCATAATCAAATTAATTTCAAAAAAACCCAACCAAACAACCATCCTGAAGATCAGAAAGGTTTACATAGAAGTTATCAGTTGTATCATTGTTAGTCATTCTGAATTGCATGTGAAGGATTTCTGCAATCCAGTGTGTTCATATTCCACACCGTACAGATACAGTACGCTGCTATTGTTGCATTTCAAAACTAAAAAAGACACAGATTTATCTTTTTTTAGAGAGACTACCAAGACAGATGCAGGAAAATTTGGTTTATAACTTGCTCACTGATTTTTAAAAACATATTTTATTGTTAAAGTTTGTAGCCTAAACGTGCTGCTATTTATTTGATTTATCATCTTGGTGACAGTTCAAGAGATTTGCAAGCACATTCCGATTTTGGTGCATCTCAGGGTTCGATCATTCTCCTGAGGCCCACCTATCTAGAGCATCTCAAAAGACTGAAGGGGAGAGAGCTTATTTTTAAATCCAAATCATATTAACATATCTTAAACTCTAAAATGATTAGGAAATAGGAAAATGCAATCATCTGCTTGCTTCTCAGGCCACATACTTAGCATTATTGATGTCTTTTTTTTTTATTTAAAAGAAATACCTATATTTTCCTTTATTTTAATTTCTGAGACTAGTGGACAATCTATCTTTATAACCGAGACACTGAACTGTGAAAGTACGGTTCCATCTCTGGGGCAGTGGAACTGTTGTTTTCTTCTCTCCAATCAATTTGGAAGTCAAGAAAAATATGGGCCTTAGAACATATGACCTCGGTTACACAGAATAAATGCCAACTTCCACATTCACCAAGCAAGTATGATTTAACAAGAGCATACAACTGGAGAAGGATACTTTGAGGGACAAATTGGCAAAAGCAATTCTGTTAAGAATTCAACCTGATGTAAGAATATACACTTATTGCAGATGTGTTGTATTCAAGAAGTCTGATCAATACTAGCTTTAAGTTAAAGTGTTATGTAGGCCTGAAAACGAAAAGCCTTTTTATAAAAAAATTTGTATAGTTAAGTTTTTCAAAACTTCATGTAAACTGAAAGGGATTATTTACTACATGACAAAGAAAAAACTTTAGTCAGCAACATGAGGATTGTCTCTAAGTTACTAGCTACAGTCTGATTTGCAAACCTGGGTATTTGGTACATATCTACGCCAGGTGCTGTTTTCTTTTCCTTGTAGTAACTTTTGAACTTTTCCACTGTACAGAGGGCAGATAAAAAGATTCAGAAATAACTTGGTTATTATGATCAGTACATGTGCCTCCAAAAAAACATGCTCACACATCTATTAAGAAAATGTAAAGAGAAGAATGTTTGAAAGAAGGAGATAGTGGCATCTCAGAGAGATAAAAGCACTGTCTCTAGAAGATAAGCAAATGCCTTCTTATGGATAAACAATTAGAAGACTGATCAGGTGTCCAAAAAATGTACTCTAAAAATCAGTTCCTGTTGATGTATATAGTAAGCAAGATCACTTGTCACCACAAAGTCATCAGGAGTTTGCAGATGCACAGAGTGCCTAAGTACAGTTCAAAATTGAGCCTCCACTCAGGATTCCTGCAGTACCTAAACGCCAAGTTTCACACCAGAGATAGAAAGGGAAATTCTAAACATTTGTTTATTTGTGAACCAGATGTATAAAAATGCTAATAAATTACAGGAAATAATGATACCCTCAAAACATTCTTTTCCTTCTTTATTCCGACTATCATGCTCAAGATAAGGGTATTAGTATTAATCCTGACAGAATTACTTTTAAATGATAAATATTGCCCAGATTTACATTTGTGGTTCTCTTCCTAGCAAAAAAAAAAATAAATGTCAACAGCACTGTACACTTTTATATGATATAGCACATAGATTCATATAGCCTAGGGTTTTAAATTCTTGTTTTTAAGAGGTTTACATCCAATTTTAAAAAGAAGATAGTTTTAATCAATAATTTCAAGAAAAACTAGAATTACTATACTACATATAAAGAAGAATTACAGAATTTCTATAACAGGAGAGCTGTGTTCAATAAATTTATACCTCTATAATCTTGTCCCAGATAGGATGATGGGTGGTAGCATCCCAGAGAGTAATGTGTTTGTCATGTCCACATGTGAAGAACTGAGGTTTAGAGGAATGGACTGCAAGTCCCCAGAGCTCATCAGTGTGACCCTAGACAAGCAAAAATGCTTCTTGACAAGAAGGACAGACCATCAAAACTAAACATGCTTAAGCACTATTAAAATGACCAAACTATATATGAAAGCATTAAAAAAAAAAGTTAGTTCTAGATAGATACATATTTATAATGTTATTTATTGCCAAAGGCACTGTAATAATAAATCAATAGATGTACATTTATGAAACTTAACTTTAAGCAATATCTTTACTGCTATTACACACCTAGACATGCTCTTGTAAGGCAAAACAGCTTACCTGGGTAATTGGGAAAAAATCTCCTGATAGTGTGCCCTGTAGGACGAAGTTTCTAGTGGTTCCTATTAATACAACGTCCCCTTTTCCCTCTGCTACTGTTCTTATTGGACCAAACTGCTCTGGAATCTGTGGTCATAACAGACAAAAGGACAAGTAAGTCAGACAATCTGTCAAGTGTTGCTAATTTTAAAGACACATGGCCTAGCAAATGTGTTTTAATAAATGTTGCGCAGAGAAGGAATTAAATAGATGAATATGTGTGCCTGATTTGCAAAACTTTAAAACAACTTGCATCAGCTCAGTAACTGTTTTTATAACACTACAAGACATCCTTATCTACAGAACACTCCGTTTGTACAGATAAACCAAGTATTTCAACAAACAGAAAAGGTTCCTTCATGCTGTGTTAACTTAATCCTATTTAATTGCAGCTCTGATATCAAACTAAGCATTTCCACTCAGAGTACTTTCTTGGAATGAATTTTTCTTTAATTGCAGCCTGGGTTCTGTGCAGTCAGTGCACATCTCCAATATACTGTTCAAGGTAAGGCATAAAATAACAAGGAATACCAGAGTATGAACAAATAAGAAAAAAAGAAGGACATCAGAGTTATTAACAGCACAACAAGCACACCTTGTACTGTGTTCAAAAATTAATTACAAAAACTCACATGCCATTCCAGGTGCATATATATTTGCAACATTTAATATTATGTAGTAGAGTTGAAACCTTTCCTCAGTTTTATATGCTGATTGCTCTTACACTCAGTATGTAAACAGTCATGTAGTTCTGTCCAAACAAATTCTGCTTTTACGTTCCTACGTAGTAACTGGATTAATTTCCAGATTTTTTTAATTATATACAAAAGCCAACAACATCAACCAAGAAATTAATGAAAAACTCTGAGTACTAAAACACCCACAAAATCATCATATCATTTTGGGAAAGAGGAAAGTACAAAAATATTTTAATACTGTAATACTCTGAAGTTAAAAATTACTTTAAATTATTAATTGCAAAGAAAGGAAGAAACAATATGAAAAGATACGAATACAAGATTTGTTTTCCACTTACAACAGAACTTTAAAAGGAAATATTATGTTCACGAATAGTCAATCACAAGAATGACCTGACAGCTCAAATGATATTGCATTTAACACTGGTTTGTATTCCCTCAGAATACATATCCATAAGAAAAAAATTATTAAAAAAAGCCATGTTTAGAAGACAGCTAGAATTTCATTTTGAGTAGCAGAGTAATTTCGAGATAGGCAACATCACCTCGGTTTTGTGAATTTTTTGGTAATTTCCATTCCAAGATATCAGCTTTCGGTCTTTTCCACCTCCTGATACCAAGGTGCCATCTCGCAGCATACACAGCGCAAATATCCCACCCTCGTGTGCCCCTTGAACTGCATGGCTTATTCTGTTGGTACCTGGGCAGAAGGAGAAAAGACATTACTGAAATACCTGGCTTAATAGCTCGTTCCCCCCCAGGTTTTTTGCTCTATTTCTCTACTACCTTTCAAGAATTATATCTAAACGATGGTAAAAGTGTTGGATGAAAACACACAAACGCACAGAAGAGGCTGAATTAGTACATCTTAGGAAATATTCCCCCGTCTCAAAAATGAAAAGAATACATACTCAGTCTAGCTCAAAGTAAAATAGGTTCATTTAAACCTTTCATAGGAGTTTAAGCCAATTTGACATCAAATTTGATGTAGTAGCATTACATACCTTATCAACAAAGAAATCATAACCCAGTCACTTGTCATCCTGCAAGGACATCCCACAGCCTCCAGACACTGAACTTGGACTAAAATCTAACTTAGCTACAGATCCTGGTACATCTGGCAGAATGTCCTGAATCACCCTCCAAAAGACCTTGTACTTTTTTATTGGTGAACTTGGCTTGTTCAAGTACTTTCTTAGACTCAAAACAGCCTCAGAAACAACTACTTTAGATTAATTATCTCTAATTTGATGAAGCATTATTATTATGAAGTACAGAGAAATGATTATTACTATTGCTATTATTGAAATGTGCACCTTGCATCAAAGCTTGGCTAACCTGATGTACAGCACAAGTGAGGGGCTGATACAAGTTAGGATGAAACAACTGCCTTTTCCTTTATGAATCCCATTTGCTTTCACCCACATCTGTGGATATAATGTGTCAGGAACAATTGATGTCTACTAGGAGAAGTTTTTGCTGAGGGTACTCTGACCTGGTAGAAGCAGCCCTCACTTGAACATAGAGCTCTGAGTCAAAAGTAATGAAGACATAGAAAGTACACTGTACTAGGAGAGAAAAACAACAACAACATTTTTGCCCAACCCAAAAGATCTGGCAGAAGGTGAGGAGAACTTGAGCACACTGAGAATTCCCTTTCATTCCTGGGAGAAAGGGCAGAAGAGGCTCCTTGCAGTCTACCGGCATGACGGCAAACTGGCCTCTGAGCGGTGCAATGACTCTGCCATGCCAGCAGCTGCCACTATCTCCCTTGTCTCTTGGCAGTCCAAAATAACAGCAAAGAACAGGGAGATGGGACTATGCAATGTCTAAAATGAAGGAAAAGTGTTTTGTGTCTTGCTTTAAATTACCTTAGGAAAAGGGAAGGGGAAATAAAAGAGAAGCCGACTTACAAACACCATATCCACCCCTTTCCTCAAAAGCAGTGTAGTGGTAAAAAGCACAAGGAGGGAACTGGCTAAAAGTCCTTGGATGAAAAAAAAGTCTGCAAAAACAGCTCAGAAAGGCTCAACTGTGTAACTGATTCACTGGGTTGTCTTCCGGGTCTTATACTCTTCGAATATCTTGGGAGAAAGCACTGAGTAAATAAGAAGCAGCTGTCATTCATCTCCCTTCTTTCTTTACTAATAAAGCCTCCTTCAAGGGATTCTCCTTATTCCTATGCATGGCATATCATGCACTAAGGAAACGTTTCAGATGTTGCTGCTGTTTGCCCTCTGGCAGGCACTGCCTTCTGCTACCTAAAAAAAAAAGTCTCTTCTTACTAGAAAGTGCTTTTTTAACAAGTTCTTCCTATCCATCTGTTCTTTCGAAATAAAGCTGAGGAATTCAATTAGATCTGAATATATTTAACTTGACTTCCTAGGAAAACAAATAAAGCTATTTGTTATCTTATTAAAAGTGTATGTCAATAGGCATAATTTCTGCAAACAGTAGAATGACACTATAGGAGACTGGAGATCATCAGTTACATTAACAATGTTTCTTTCTATCATGTTCATTAGGAAAAGAATTTTTCCTGCTATTTCTTACATCAGTAAAATGCTGGCATAGCTCTGTGATTCAGTATTTAACCATAGGGAACACATTCTATAGAATTTTTTGCTCTAGCAGTTAGGCATTGATGTTCTTTAGGTTCTTGTAGAAAAGAATCCAGGCACAATCTGCTGGATTAGTCTTGGGAAAGAATTCAAGATAAAACAAAATTAATTCTTCTTAAAATGAACCTCTACACTCCTGTAAAATTTCACAGCGTTTAATATTAAGATTGAAGTTAATAGTGAAGTTTTATCTTACCTTTCCCCCATACCAAAATGTTTCCACTTGAGTCTCCTGTAATAGTATCACCATTTTCAGAAAAGGTCACACACAGGACAAACTTTGGCTTCTCTTGTTTCTGCGTGGTTATGAAAAATATACACTCACAGCAACACACAATCCATTCATTTTAACTGTATCCATTTGAGTAATTTAGTTTAGTCTTATACAGCTCTATTATTACTTGAATATGTATACAGCAGTTAAACACATTCCTATGGTCTAAAGAGTTAATCTGTGCAAGGGCAAAAAATGCAACAGCGAAGGTTGGTGGCCCAATCCCGCAATCTTTAACTGCAAGTTGGGGACAGAGTGAGAAGGCCTGTCAAAACTTAACACAAGACCAGGAATGCTCTGAGATAAACCAAATCCCCCAACTACCACATAATCCCAAATACTTTAAGTATTTAGAAATGGACTAAGATGCAAACAAGCTTTATTATTATAATTTTTAACTCCAAAGTTTCTAGGAGAAAAAAATATCACTAGAGAGTTTGCCTATAGTGTAAGATTTATGGAATCATCTTGTGAAAGAGTCCCAGGGTTCAGTAATGGTAATGTTGCTTTGAGACCCCGCATTCAAGATAGGGATAGCAAGAAAACAATGAAATGTATAAGGGAACAAAAAATTCAGTAGTAGCGCCTAAGGATATTATTTGCATTCCTTGTTGACAACCTGTGTGTATGACCTCTTCCTCCCTCAAACTAAGAACTATTCTCAGCTAGGGCCACCACACTTCTCCATCTGCAACAACCATCAAGAGTAACAGAGCTAAAACAGAGGGACAAATTTGCCCAAGCAGCTTAGGAGTTTAAAATGCATGGAAAAATAAAATGTAACAGAATTTAAATGCATCATCTCAGCATCTCCTCCTGATTTCACAGAAAGTATATTAACTGAGATTGCAAAAAAGTTGTTTTGGCTACACTTGTGAGCCATGACTCCACAAGCAGCTACCTAGGCCCTACTGGAGTTACCATAAACATCCCTCATTTGTGCATGCAGCTGCTGTAGACCTTAGTCTGTATTTAAGAACAAAACCATATCAAATCTTGAAATAAAAATTATATTTTCCAAATAGTGGCCAGCTCAATCTGTATTTGAATTACATATATGTATGTATTTGAGCAGAACAGAGGAAAAGGGAAGAAGACTTATATGCACATTTTATGGGGTTTTGCAAATCTTTCCTTTAACAAAATAATAAAAAAATCCTCCAGCATATATCACTCTCTGTTTCTGCTTTTCTTTTTGTTTGTTTGGTTGGTTGGTTTGGTCTTTTGTTTTTGTTTTGTTTTGTTGTTTGTTTTTTTTTTTTTTGGTTTGGCTTTTTAACCTGAGGTAATCACAGAGATTTTAAGGTAATTTTATTTTGTGGGGAGAGGGGGTGTGGTGGGAGTGTGGAGGTGTGTACTACAAAGAATATAGGAAAAAGAATAACAACATGATAATTTCATTAGAACACTCGAATGTGGAAGTTTTACCATAACATGAATGCCACCTGAGTTTCTGCAAAATTTCAAGTTTAATAATGTTGTTTTGATTTACTCAAACCTTACTAACCCTTAACCTGTATGACTGTAACATTACTATAAACATAAAATTAGGGAAATGTTTTATTTTACCTCAAATAATCCTTGCTTTTTAATAAGGGAATTCCCTTCTAGTGTCCAAAAATAAAGGTGTGATTTTCCGCAAGTAACTATTATATTTGTATCAGTAGGGTGAAAATCTGCAGCAAATACAGCCTCATTAGAGCACTTGGAAGGAAAAAGAAAAACATTGTATCAAAATCTAAAATTCAAAGAAAACAAAACAGTATTACATGGTTCTCTAGTTAGATAAACTGATACTTCTGATTTAAGAAAAATTCTGAGCTATTAATTTACTGACATAGTCTGGAATGCTTTGGTAGAACAATTTGAAGTCAAAATATTTCATGACTTTATAAGTTAGGATCCAAATTTATCCTTCAAAATCATGTCAGATAATGAAAAGTTCTACACAAAAGATTAGTTTAAGACATTTTGTTTCTGCACTTATTATTACATTCTATGCTGTTATTATTGCTGCCTAGAATTTTCAAATCAAGTTCAGAATTACAACAGCAAAATTAAAACAAGACAAACTATTAGGATAGTCTCAGAGAGAAAATATTCCCTTTCTTCATTTTCTTTGTCTTTTATAAAGAAAAAGCATTAAAAAGGCACATGAAGTTAAATACAGAGCAACATTTTATGACAAGAAATCCAGATCTACATACAAGCAAGTAGTACAAAATATCTTATTGCAACACCTTGACATCTGCCAGCTTTTCTTCTTTCTGCCAGTCCCACACAGAAAGCACATGGTCATTTGAATCATCCACGGAGCACAGGCTACTTCCTCCATTCTGAAGCAAAACATGGAAAATATTAATGCACCACCCAACCAACATGAGGAACATATAAATCCAAATTCAAAATAAATGCTTCTGTGTAAGTGGAAATATTTATACATATTTACACTTTAACTGTTATACCTTTAGTTATCCATAGATCTCCATAAAATATAATAATTTATAGAATAATTGAAAAACAGAGCTAAAAAAGGGATCTAGAAAAGGGACTCTTGCAAACTGCAGACAAATGGCAGAAATGAGGTCTTTCCAAACATACAGTGGTAGAAATTCCAAAGGCAAACTATACACTATTATCTACTTCATTAAGAAAGCTTTTCCTGATAATCATACTGAGTTTCTTTCTTTGCAATTTAAAACAATTATTTATTCTCAGATCTCAGAATTTACTCTTCATACTGGTAAAATGGATGAAAATCAGACAACATAGTAAGAAATTAGACAACAACTTATTTCTGACAGTGTCTTTTTTTATAGTTATGCCTTCTATCACTCTTTCTAATCTTAATTACCCTAATTCCTTCAGTCTTTCTTCATACATCACATTTCCTAGACCTTCACTTGTTGGTACCCATTTTTCTGATGTGTGAATCCAGAAGCTGGATGAAGAACTCCAGCCAAGATCCTGCCTGAATGAGACAGACCGACATCTGTCTCAGTAGTGATGGGAACTGCTGATAATCATCAGATTTTTTTTCAGTACCTATCTGGAAGGAACTTTTTGGACCATTTTTCACTATTTCTTTGGTGTTCCTTCCTAGCTGAGTGTACAATGGAACAAACCATCAAGGAATCTCCAATTGCTTTCCAACCCAGGATTTTTTGTATCCTGTTGCTCTTGGCATCAGTGACATTAGTTTTGACTGCAGATGAAGTCGCAGGAACAGATCGAGCAGATCAAACACTCCTCCATCTGCCACCCACAGCACAGCTGCTTATTGCTGCTGCTTGAGCTGAGCCACCACAAAAGTTTGGGCTATCATAGAGAGAGCCTCTTTGGGGAACAGATCAATTTTGTGGGGAAAAGAAAAGCCAAGAAAACTCTGGTTCATTTTTGTTTGTTTGTCCCCCGATGAATCAGGCCCACGATACATATCTCAGATACAGCTCCAAAAATAGCTGTGCCAAGGCAACTCAAGAGGTGGGACAGAGACAGGACTGAAGGAAGCAGTAGTGCTACAGAATGGGAAGGGATGCTCAGAACAAGCCAAGCTGTAAGCGAAATCACAGCATAAAGCAAACACATTAAACATCTGCTTTCTCCTGGCATATGCTAATAGCAATCTTCTGTTATTAAACACCTCTATCCCTCCAGGGAGGTATTTACAGAGCATTTGCTCACTATTCCTTTTTATTTATCCTTCAAAAGGTGATCTTGAACTGTGTTCTCCCAACTCACTTCTCTCTTGTCTACTTTCTATAAAACATTGTCATCAATGGATTTCAAGTGTTTGTAGAAACTTTCACTGACATACATTTTGCCTAGGGAATACACCATTTAGTCCTCTCTTATTTAAAAAGGGTCTTGAGATAACCAGACACCACCCCATACACTGCTTACTCTGTTTACACAGAGGGCTTTGAGACTTGCACGTGTCAGGTCTCAGACTCATGTTTTTATATGGGACTCGAATGCTGCCTGTATCAGCATATGTTTTAATTTTTTACCTCTCTGATAGATTAGAATTCTAAAGATGGTGCCAAAAGGCCAACAACAGGATTCTACTTCTTTACAATCCTTTATCCACATGCCTTTGTTGTTTTCAAGCAAAATGTTTTGTTTCTCCTATGGGAGCTTCCACTTTTTAAAGGTCTTTAATCAATCCTTTTTGGGCACAGCAAGGCAGTAAAAAGATGCAGAGAGAGTAACTTTCTCATGTGGGAAGAAACAGGAT
This sequence comes from Corapipo altera, assembly GCF_003945725.1. NCBI lineage: Eukaryota > Metazoa > Chordata > Aves > Passeriformes > Pipridae > Corapipo > Corapipo altera. Next base: position 7,415,399 of record NW_020884878.1, read on the forward strand.
AAGATGATTCAAGACAATTAAGGATACTGAAATTTCAAGTACACAAGTATTTCTGCAACTGCTTGTCCACAAAGAAATTAATTGCAGTTTATTTTAAGCACAAGATAGATCTCTGAGACTGCTGAGGTATTGTTAACTTTAATAGCAACCTAAGCTGTTGGAAAAAATGCCTTGCAAACCTTCCTCCTCTAGAGAGGAACCAGAAACTAAAGACAGCAAGTTTGTTTTGGTCAAGGAAGCTAAATTTGAAAGACTTCAAAGACCTTTCCAGCAAAAAGTCTTCATATGAGTATTCATTTACTTACAGATTTAGAAAAAGCAATGCAAGTGACAGCTCGGTCAAAAAAGCCCATTCCGATGACATGCAGCGTATTCAGAGTTACAGAATCCCAGACACGCACGTGTGGTGGCAATTGCTATAAAAGACACAGAAAAAAATCATCGGAAACAATGATGGCAAGAACCCATCAGGGTTTTAAAAAATGAGAATGTGTCTGAAAAAACCCAAAATATTTTATCAACATTTAAGGTATGAAAATTATCAGAACTTCTCTAGAGTCACCTGTGTAAGCATAGATACACTACAAACAGTTTGTTGATTATTGTATCTAGGACCAATCTCTGGGACTGGTCATCCAGAGTGTACAGCACATCAGGTCTCACTGATCTCAGTTTGTTCACTGAAGTTAATGGCCACTGAGATATTCTTCATGAAGTGAAAATTATTGATGACTTTGTGACGTGGGACTTACTGGCAGGTCCAGGAACAGTTTAAACTGTACCAACTGAGATAATTCTGGTAAGTGTCAAAGAGCAAGTGCAAAAAGAAGCTTAAAAATTTCTAAAATGTAATTCATTTCAATGTCATAAAAATGGGTGGGGAAAAGAACTGTATCTTCAGACTCTTCTTTGCAACCGTAATCAAAACGAGATTGGTTTTTGTAAATAAAATTCCAGGCGTACATGCTGGCCCAAGATCAACTCCCTGGGAAAGCTCCGTGGTGCTCCCTCCCTCCCTTCCCTCGGCCTTTGGCTCCCAGGGCCCCACGCGGGCTCGGCGGCAGCGCTGCCTCCCATATCCACCAGGGGGCGGCCCCGGGAAGCACTTGCTGATGGAGTTTAATCTTAAAACACAGAGGAGTTTAACGCAGAACCATCAACCTTCGACCTCTGCAGGAAAACAAGGGCCATGCTTTATTTCCATTATTTTCCCATCCACTTGAACTGAAATGAATAGGCTTTATTACCACATCAGAAAAAAAGCAACAACCATCAGTCTTTCTTGCTCATAAGTAGCAAAACTGTCCTTCAACATACGTATATATATATATATATATAAAATCAAGGCCACAACAGTACCTCAGTTATATAAATGGCTTTTATGTAAGTTTACCTATATAGCAGATTCCTTTCAAGCATAGCCATCAAACCTTTAAATTTTATTTCACAAACATAATGGTAATTGTATTTATGAAGTTAAAAAATAAATGCCAGAGACTTCTCTGATACACAATAAAAATTATTAGTTTATGTTGCTCAGCTAAGTTATCTTTACATAAACTTTATATTGCATAACTGGGATTTTGTTTTCCTCATTGTCCTCACTTTGACTGGGATAGAGTTATTTTTTTTGTAGTAGCTGGTAGAGAGCTGTGTTTTGGATTCAGTATGAGAATAATGTTGGTAACACAGATGTTTTAGTTGTTGCTGAGCAGTGCTTACCCTAAGTCAAGGACTTTCCAGTTTCCCATGCTCTGCCAGTGAGGAGCTGCACAAGAAGCTGAGAGGGAGCATGGTCAGGACAGCTGATCCAAATTGGTCAAAGGGATATTCCTCACCACAGAATATCATACCCAGTATATAAACTGGGAGTGTTGGCTGGGAGGGGCCAATCACTGCTGGGGGACAGCAGGTGACGAGCAACTGTATCATACACCACTTATTTTTCTTGGGTGTTATTTCTCTTGTTTTGTTGTCTTTATTATTGCCATTATTATATTATTACAATATAACAGTAATCATTATCATCATCATCTGTTCTTATTTCAAACCACAGGATTTACACTTTTTCCAATCCCCATCCCACTAGAGAGTGGGATAGGTTGGGTGACTGGTTGTGTTGTACTTAATTGCTGGCTGGGGTTAAATCACAACACTCAGTTAGCATATTGATAATCTGGTTTTTATCCTAAAATTCTTTGTTGACATCTACCAAAAATTTTCAATAGTTTGGTTGTGACAACAGCAGCATACTCTGCTGAGTAACTTTGTCCTCATGGTTTTCCTGCCTCTGCTTGTTCCCATTCTTTCTCACTTTTCTTAGCTCTTGGGAGCAATGTTCATCTTACTCCGTTCAAATAAATTCCTAACCTAAAGCTAAGCTTATAACACAGGTAGTAACAGAGAGAAAAATATTCTTGCTTAGATGATGGCAAAAGTAAGAGTTTATTTTTTTCAGCAAACAACCCAAGGCCATTCTTTGTGTAGTTTGGTTTGGTAGCTGTGATCAGAAATTAAGTTGTATTCTGTACAATTTAATCTCCTCCTTTTCTCCACATCCATCTGCCCTCTCAGGTCTCCTTTGTAGCTTTATCCCTCCAAACCTCTTGGAGACCAGCTCCAAGTTTACCTTCAATCTAAGTCATGGGAGAAGAAACCACTGACCAATCTTGATAATGGAACTGGGTGACTGTGACAGAGTGCAATAGGCACTCTCAAATTAAGTTTTGTTTCTGTTCAGTCCAAAAATGTAAGACCAATTTAACTGCAACATGAAAAGAATATAGTATGTATCTTCTTAATAACATATTCTTATAAAATATACGCAACTATACATCAGTAAATTGGTCACTCACTTTCCCATCCTTGGATGTCCCTGCAACTTGACCTGTTGCTATAGTGATCCTATCAGGATGAACAGCCAGGCTAAAAAAGAAAAGAAGGAGAGGCCAAACTTAAAGCCATTTACTATCTAGTTCATCAAAATATTATTTGAACCTGTAATATATAGCCCTGTTTTAGTCACATAAAGCACACAGCATACATGTAAACTTCTTAAAAATACAAAAACAGAACTGTTAAAGCAATTGTCATTCTCTTGTATTCAAAAAACTCTTCTTCCCTTATGAACAAGGCAGTAATTTGTTTAAGTGCTAATACCTCAAAACATGTATCAAAAAAGCCCCAGACTTAAATGAGTGCAGTGTGTAAGGAGTTTTCAGTTTGAGCTACTTATCAAACTTCAGCTGTCTTAAACAGTGGTTGCAGAGATCTGGTCAGTCCCATCAATGCTGTCTAGTGACAGTCCTCCAGAGCAAATAGTTGTATCCAGTCAAACAATGCTCTTCAGACTGTATGACCAGGAAGATCACAGGTGAGATTACAACTGTTTTGTTGGTTAGACTGAACCTAAAGAGCCTCTACCTGGCACTCAGGCTCTTGTGAAGGGCAATAATTCAATCCTATGTAAAAAAAGGGAAAGGAGCACATTCCGAGGAAGTTAAAGTTCAATCATCCTAAAAGAAGAATAATGAAAATGAGTGTATCTATCCCGAATAACGTTTTAGGAAGAAAACAAGAATGCTTATTAGGTGACTTACCACTTCACATCATCATTATGACCAGTGTAATGCCTCTGAAGTTGCTCTTCAACATTGAATAAAACAACTACAGACGCGATGAAATACACGGTTTCGCCCGTTGGAAGAAGATAGAGATTACTGCGACAGTCCCGACCCCTATATCCATAGCTAGTGTGTTGGTCAAGCTGCAATAACATTATCTACCAATGAAGAATGTTAAAAATAAGAAAAAACAAGATGGAATCTCTGCCCTTGTAGTCTGCATCTCCTGGTTTGAGCACAGCTTTATCACGTGACAACCTCCAGAACTCCCTCTCTTACTACAGTAGAGAGTTAAAGTATTTTACACACTTTAAAACATACTTATCCTACAGAAAATTCATGGTAAAGAATACAGGAATTTGTAGACATACTACCCCTTTAGTATCCTCTGGAATTTGCTGAATACCAGACTAAGGCAATGTTAATTTTGTCCCAGGTGTATTTACTATTTACACTGCTTGACTAATTAAAATAAAAATTTAGACTTGATGGAAATGCTAACAAGTCATTCAGCACATCTCCCTGCATTACAGGAGGATTGATTGCATTACCCTGTGTGCAGGTTGATTGATTTCATTATTGTGGACATGACCAGTCAGACGGATACAAACCATAACAGGGTTACATCATCTGTTCCAATTTATTTTTGTAGTATTTAAAAGGCAGTGGCCCAGATTCTGATGCTAGTCATATCAACATGAATCTAAAATTAATTCAATGAAATAACTGGAATTAATCCAGAAATAATCTCATTTAGACTGAATGTTAATTCAGCCAAATTATGTAGTTTTATTCTGTTGAAGAGTCATTAGGGACTACAACTATTTTGGCTTTCCTTTTTTTATGGTAACAAAAAGAAATCAGAATCTCGGCAAACCAGAAGTGCATTCTAATGCAGTCAATATGGAGAAACTGGCTGTGAAAACTGTATAGAGAGATAATGGAACCCCAATTACACAATACAAAAAAGATACTTGTGCACTATTCTCTACGGTCAATGATAACCCACTCAAACTAAAATAGTCATGTTAAAGCTGTTGAAATAGTAAGGTCAATAGTTCCTTTATTTAAATTCCTATTTTAGAAGAAACAGCTTGCTGATTTTTTCTAATAAACACAATAGTACTAGTGCTGCATGCCCAGTCATGAAAGTGTGAATTCTGAAATAGAGATTTTAGACTCCTCAATTGAAACATTTCAGCAAAGTTACTTCAAGAGTATTAAAGAGATGACATATTAAAATTTGAAGACATTGAAACAATCAATATCTTCGATTACATAGAATTTACTATCAATTTTGAATCTGTCTGTGAAGGTTAGCGTTACTATTCTAGATTGTTGGACAGTGCTTTATTTGTTTAAATTTATTTCTCTCTCTAAGGCCAGATACTATTACCAACTGAAGCAAACATAATATTTCCTCAGTTCAAGAACACATAATCAAATTTATAGTGAACCACCAGTTGAAGTTGGCAAAAGGAGAACTTCTTAAAAAAGTGAAGAAAAACATTACACAGACATTCATTAGGAACAAATCTCAGTGCATAAAAACAGCTACTAAAAGGGAAAGATTACATTCTATAGGGAAAATCTTCTTTCTTTACTATTTGTCCTGTGGGGAACAATGCTGCATTCAACCCTTCACATGACTGCTGTTGTCAAACACTCAGTTTCTTTCTATCAGCCTTTTTTCTCAGATGCAAACTCCTGGGGTTGATCCCTCCGTCTCCTCCCTGTTTCCCACACTCGGATTTGGTGGCTTCAACTTGGATTTGGTGAGCTGGCACTTCAGGGAATGTTACCTTGACCTTTTCTTTTCATTTGGCCTGTACTTTTTGTTCCAAACCTCCTGCTTGCCAAATGAGTTGCTCTCAAATGGATCTGGGCAAGCCACTGCTCCCGCCCTGATGTCCCTAGTGCTGATTTCTCACTCGAATTTTCCACCTCTGCTCCAGCCCTCCCTCACGCTTCATCACTCAGCATTTCTGTTTCTTTGTGATTGAATATATATTATGATATATCAAAGGTTTGAACCGTTTTCAGCTTACCCAGATACCAGCTAACATGACTGCAATACCCCTTTATGGTTCTGGTATGCCCTGATTTCTACACACATGAGCTTTTCTTCCTTCTGTTTCTTGTTGTAGTCTGCTTTGCTCTTTCCATTTGTCCACCCCATCTCCAATATCTTGTTTCCCTATCTCCATTCCTACATTATAGAGCATTTCTGGCTATAATCCCACAGCCAGGTTCATTTGTCTGCTACAAAGATATTTTCTCCTACTTGAGTTCTGTTACCCTTCAATGAAACAGCACAGTTTCTCCAACTCAACTGGAATGAATGCCTTCAATACTGGTTGGTTTTCTGCTGTCTTTGTGTTTCTCCTTAAATTATTTTATTCTCCTGCCCACAGCTTTTTTTTCTCATTGTTACAGTCTGTAAATCTGGCATTACCTTCTCCCTCTTTTTTTTAATTTATTGCTGTAAATTTTAAGTATGGATATCATGATTGGGTTTAACTGAAAATAAATTAGAAACTGAAAAAATTAGCACAATATTTTTGGAAAAATTTGCCCCCCCCTCAATAACCATTTAGAGTTAGATCATTTTATTAATTCATATATCTTCTATTCATATACAACTTTTATAGATAGGATTCTGCTGGGTATACGGACACACACCTGGAAGGACATAGGAATATTCAAACTAAAAATAATAATCCATCTGGCAAATAATCAGTCATTTAAATAAGCTTAAGTGAGAAACTAATGAGTCTGAAATCACGACCTACTCTAATTATAATTTCTTATAATAGTCTGAAATATTGGCTTCAGGTTCCACCTACACACTGCTAATGACAATCTCTTTTGTTTCATGGCTGGGGTTTTGTTGTTTCAGCAAACATTCTAACACTTTCCCCTGTATCATCCTTAGCCTCCTGAAGCGAGGGATTCCTTGCAACTGTAAAAAGACATAATTCAATTCTGTTGTGATACATGGTGAGAGCTTGTACAACAATTAGATGATAAAATGCTGCAAGCAGCATTTATGATTCTAATCTCACCTGTTTCATTAATTTTGTGGATTTTTTGTCTTTTTAACTCATCTTCATTTATTTGTGTATGCATTATCTATGCAGTTCCAGCAGACTGGGATAGAACCTACAGGTTCAGCTGCAACAGGAATAATAAGAATGGTTACTAAATCTGTCATTAATCTCTTGTGAATACAAAGAGACTTTTGGAAACTCTCTGAATATTCTGAAACCACATGCAGTTCTATTTACACAACTTCTAAAGAGACTATATGTCCCCCATCTTCTTTTTTATAAAGACAAAGTAACTTCCTATTTGCACTATTTGGGACAAAAAAAAAGTCTTTTTCTTAAAACAGAATACCTTATGAAGACTTCATCTCTCTAAAATTAATGAATATTACAAATAGACACTTATTTTGTTGTGTTTATATTTTATCTTGAATCATCTATTCTATAATATTATACAAAAATGAAATATCATTTTCTCTTTTCAATAAAAAATATATTTTACCATTATACCTAAAAGTGAAATGTGAAAATTTCTGTATGTAATGAAACACTGATCTCTTTCAAGGTAGAATTCCATAGTTATGTCCACTCATGGAAGCCAGTGGAAGATTCTGGTTGTTCGACATTTACAGTGTTTAAACACACTTTAAAATATAAATTCAAATATTATTTCATAGATGATATTTTATTAATTTTATTGCTAAGCACCTATCTGTTGCAAAGCACTACTCAACTGAGGGCTTATTCAAGTACTGAAGTTGAATGTAGCATCCTCTTAAAGACAATGGTGCACATTTTATAAAACAGTTTAAAATGATAAATTAATGCTGAGAATCAGAAAAAAAATGAGCTTGTTTTATGCATACTGTAATTAATAATCACAGCTCACTACATTCTTAGGATATGCCTAGTTTAATCTTTGTCTAATTAGCATGCTTCAGACTTAACCTTCAGGCAACATTTAAGCAAAATCTTTTTTAAGCTGCCACCCTGTGCTTCACAAGGTGAAGAACAGCAGCCCCAACAAATTAACACCTATTTTCAATTGAATGTCATTTCACCGATTAAATGAACCCTATGACCTTAATTCCGCTATACTTGAGCTCGAAAAGTTATTTAACCCAAATCATTAAGGAATGATTGATTTCCAGTAGTCTTCCAGCACAGAAAGGATACACCCATTCCAGTTTAAGTCTCTTGGCTGGTAGTTCTACTTTTGCTTCCAAACTGTAAGATTCCACTTGCTCTTTGGGCATGTACATGGTAACAGGACGTCCACGAAGAAACATTTTTACGTATCCTTCCTCTACAAAAGGTCAAAAATGTTTAATGTTACACAAAAAAAGCCATCAGGGGAGAATTCCAGTGCTCCTCCATCCCTTCCCACATAACAGCTCGGTGCATTACAATTACAGAATGGCATGCAATCTCAAACTTAGAAATTTAGCAGGTTGTTTTATCCTAAATAATAATCACTAAGCAGATTTTTTTAAAAACATATGAAGTCCCTTTCCCTTTAAATATTCTGAGTAGTAGAATTAGAACTAAACAATGTCATGAAGAACTACAAAACTGAAAGGTCTGAAATAGAAACTTTTTTTGATGAAAAATAATATTACAATATTACATTTTTTAAAATATTAAAAATGAAGGGGAATACATCAAAGATTACAATTAACGCAGAAATGCCACTTAAAATTAATTTTATTTGTTAATCAATGTTTACAGTTGAGCATCAGCATCTAAATTATTTTCCAACACTCAGTTGCATTCTTTGCATCTCAGTGTAAAGATACACTTTACACTTGATACAGTGCTAGAGATACATTCGAAATAAGAAACACAAACAATTAGTAAGAGGAATCATGCTGATGTACATGCAGAAAAGATATGTGCTTCAAGAATTACTAAACATTGAAAAAGGAATGACAACAATGACAGCACATTAAAAGAAAGGAAAATGACATACAGGAGAGAAGCTACAAAAAACTGGCTGACAAAAGTAAACATTTCTAGAAGAAAATACTAAAAGTAATGTGTTGAACTGGTAAGAAATATTTTTGGGGGAGAAAAGCAGGGATTAATAACAGATCTGGAAGTACTGACTTGGGGACTTCATGGGGCTTATAAAACTAGGAGATCTGGGAAATGCCATGAAGGTCTGACTAGGACTTTTGGGAAGTGGCAAGGCCAAAGTGGGTGTCCTGTGAACTTCTGATGAAGTTTGTCCAGATTCAGAACGTGCTGGCTCTTGCTGCTCCATCGGCAGATCAAGGGGTTCAGCCTTGTTCTCATGCGAATCAAGCAGTTTTGGAGTCAGTGACATCTGTAGAGTTACTAGACAGAATAATCGTGGGCACAGAGGAAATGGAAGGGCAAAAGTAACAAAAATCATGTAAATGAAAAAAAATTATACAATTTAGGACTGTTAAAATTATGCTATGAATTGTTAAGTATCATTACAACTATATCATTATTTTTTTTTAATTTGAAAACTAAGGCTGTATTTTAATTGGAAAAATGCATATGCTACAAATCCTGACTAAATCAATAAAATTTATTGGTTGAACAAATAAACATCATAGCTATGCTGTATTACCTAAACGTGTATTTTGCCTTTAGGCTAACTCACATGGGAAAGAGATCTACCTGATCTGTCACAGTAAAGTTACAGCTAGGTTTCTCTAGCTTCATTTACAGAATTCGGACATAAAATGAAAACAACAGAAAACTTAATGCTAAAAAGAAGTGATAATAATGGTGAAATAATGATGACAGAAGGTTGGAACTTCGAGATGCCTGTTGAAAATGACAGAATATTGGAATTGTTTCTAAAAGTCTACTCCAATAGATCCGTATTGGAAAATAAAATAGAGGGCAGAGCATTAAACAGCAAAGCATTACAGCACTATTTGTATGCGCATGCAGCATCTATTTAATGAGCTTGAAACACATGCCAATACTGCTGATGCTGGTGCACTGGAAGTCAACAGATTTTCAGCAGTGACAACTACTGACTTATCAAAGACTGGGAATGAAGGAAAGTTTAATTCACTGAGCTGCTTTTCTCACCTGAAGCTTACAGGACTCCTAAAACTTGCATTTAGCTATCTACAGTGGAACCGTTTGACCTAATCACTCAAGACTAGGAAACAGCAAGTATATACTAGAAAGTATAGTAAACTATACCAAGTATACTAAGACAAGCATATAAGTTACACCTTCAGAATGCGTGTGTGTGTCTCTTTCTGCTAACTATAAAGAGGAACTTAGGCTGATTAGGTCAGGCATGGGGCACAGAACTCATACTGTGTATTTATTTCTACCTTTTGGTAATAATAATTCTATTCATTCCATTCACAATTCCAATAATTTTTGTTCCTATTCCAGATATATTATCTACACAATCAACCAATTTTCATAATTTTCTTTGTACTTTTCTTAACTAAGTTTTTAAGACAGAGAAGTTCTAAATGTGAAGATATAGATGTAAAGAGAGACAATCAATCAAACTACGAAGACAGACCAAAGGTGAAACTTTAGACAAATGTATCTTTTACATCTGCAGTTTTGTAAATTTGAAATTGTTGTTGCACAAATTAACAGTTACTGAACTAAAATAAGGCACATGAATGCCAGTAGGATCTGCAAAGGAGACCACCACTGACTGCAGGTATAGATTTGTACAAAGAATACACAGAGGTAGAGACTTTCTAAAAGACTTTGCCTTAAGAACAAACATGTTTTTCTTTATGAAATTTTACATGTATTGCAAAGCTGAAAGATGCTGATTAGTGGAAAAACTGTTAGGATATAGCTATCTCTAAAAAAGCAGATAAATCTGTGATTATACCACAGATATAAACATGCATCCAAAATGTGCATATTTACACTACCATTTAACTAAAACTTTAGAAATCAATATGATTTGTTTACCAAATGTAACTCTGTTTTATGGCATTGAGCAAAAAGCACTGAGAAATTAGTTGGAGGTCTAGGTCTGTTTATTCAACATTCAGAAAAACTACAGCCTACTCAGTAAGAAAAAGCAAGGGAAAAACCAAGGCTTCTACGACCATGTTAGGCTAAGAGCAAAACAGCCAACAAAGGGGCAAATTCTATATGCATTTCAGCAGAAGTGCAGAATGCCATTTCAAACACAGTGAACATCCACGTGTTGCCATATAGCTCTCTCAACATTTTTTTTTTCTAATTCAAATTCTTCAGCATAAATCCACAGAAATGTAAATTATAACCCGTTATTATGATTAAAGTGCACCTGAGGGTTATAATTCAGTAGACTGTATAATAAATGGTACAATATTTTTGTTTAATTCAAAAGAACTATATGTTTTAACATTGCAAAATGCGCACAAGTTGGAGAACAGCTGTTTACACATGGAGCTTTTATCCCACCAGAACCATTTTGCTTCGAGAGCTATGAGGTTTTGGAAGTGAAGCCTACCTTTGCAGTGTGTCACACGGCGCTTCCCTTGTGATTACAGAGACAGAGACAGAAGGGCTAGATAAAGATGTGTTTGAATACAATAAACTCACTAAATACTTGCTCTACGGGCTGTCCAGTCGTAATCTGCTACAGGCTAACCTGGGGTTGGACAAAACACTGAGCCATACATCGGGAATTACTTTCTAAACCCTCTTCCTCAGCTAGGGGCTCTGTTTAGTTCTACAACTAAAATACTAGCTTAAGTTCCATTATGCAACTATATACTTCAGTAAGATACCAAGTATAACCTTCTTTAAAAAATTATTAAATTCAGGAGGAATTTTGTCTAGGTGAGAAGGACACCCAGGTAGTGTCACATCTGTTTAATTACTTATCTTTACCCATGGGAAAAGTATCAGAAGTAAAAATATTCCAAACACCTTTGCTTACATGGTGTAAGGGAAGGAGAAATGTTAGGCAAGGAAAGTATACTCTGTGCAAATCAGAAGTTTTCTGTTTCTAAACCAACAGTTTCCATGGAAGGGACATGAACTGTGATTATATTGTCACAAGAGACTTAAGGGCTTACTTAGTTTCATGTATTATTGACTTCAAAATCAGTTACACTAAACCTCGAAGTATGGCTTAAGAGCTTTGTTGGATGCTGATCAGTCAAGGCAGTAAACAAAAGATCTTTAACTTTTTCAGCTTAATGTATGGTTACCGACACAGAACTAGGCATAAAAATAATATGATACATCTGATAAATTAACAGGGCTCTTTTCCTTCCTTATTTTGTTAAAATAAAGCTTTATTTTAGTTGTCCTTGGTTTTCCAGAACAAAAATAACTGTTATATGTACTATTCAGCTTCATATTTTTATTGGGATTTGTCTAAAGTTTTAACTGTCTAATGACAAGGACAAACTCTGCTTTCACTTTTATCTACTATTTCACTGTCAAATCTTTTAGCAGGGATAATACGTAAGTAGGAAAAAATTTAAGTGCTTTTCAAATTAAAGATAGACTACCAAAACTGTAGTAACAAAACACCCTTTTATTTGTAATTTCACAAATTATAGTAAAAGGCATTGGGACAGATGTGGCATTCTTCAACAGTTGTAGAGAGCTCCCTTTTATGATTAAATTAACACAACAGCATCATAGCTGGAACTTTGCACTGCTTTAATTACTAAAACCTTAATACTGTTTTGAAAGGGAAGACATATGTGAGGTAAGAAAACACAGCCTTTTTTGTTCTTGTCTTCTTACAAAGAAGAACTATAAAATAAACCTATTGGGTCAATAAAAACTAGAGCAGACTGATCAGGTTGTTAAAAATATGTCATCAGCAGCCTGTAAATATCATGTTTAGATTTCCAATCATAGTTTCTAGGCATCCACAGAAGTGGGAAGGGGGGAGGAAAACCCAAACAAAAAGCCCTAATATGTTATCCCAGTCGTTATCTGTTTAAAAATTTTAAAGGTTCCTACCTGCACTGAACATTGGTTCCTTGGGTTTGCTGCAAAAATAATGAAGAAATTACTATTTAAAAAGCATGCACATACATTCTGTACAGAAATGTATCAATAAAAAAATAAAATAGACAATAAAATAGACTATAAAATATATAATTTTTTTTGTGTGCGTACATATAAAAATGCTTTTTCAATTAAATTATTTACAAGGTAAATCACCAGGTAGACACAGTTAAAACCAGTAAACACTGAGGTGTCTTGACGGCAGTTGTTAAAACTTTTTTATACAATTCTCCTTACATTCTCAAAATTATAGATTTTCCTCCACTAACTACCAAATTCTCTTCTTCTCCAAAGTTAGTCCAGTTACAGGAGAACACAGCAACTGGTCATGAGCAGCTGCATCATTTTTGGTTTCCAGTCAGCTAGGAATATATTCTTAACTACAACATCTCTTTGCATGAGTGGAGCAAGGGTGGTGGTGGGGGATGACTACTGTATCACTGTATGTGTGGGTGTTCGCTTTCTTCATAACTTTGTTCTCCCTGGATTCAAGGAGCAAACCAAAGTTTGAATCCTGCTTTTCCAAAGAGTTCACATAAAACATGGAACTTCTAAATTGTTCTTTGGTGAATGGCAGTACTTGTTAAAACACAGAAAACACATAACCGTGATTAAAATGCCTTCTCTTTGTCACTGCACTGCTGCCTGGAAGACAACCAGAAATTGGTTTGTCTTTTTGTCTTGAGAAAAAATTTAGGAAAACTTGAGGGGAAAATACATAAAGTGTGTTGAGAATGAAGAGGCAGAAAAACTTAGAAGCTCTCTGGATAGTACTACTCTGGCCAAAAGGAAGGAATCTTTGTCAAGAAATGCCAGTCATTTGCTTTCTTTGCCCTCTGCCCCTGTAAATCAAGCCTGAGGGTGCTGTTTCTGAAGAAGCATGAAATGGACAAAAAGCCACGTTATGCAGTTATTTTTTCCTCCTGGTTCCTCTTTTTGTACTCCAATAAAACTTTTGAAATATCAGATTACTGCTGTATGTTTCTTAATGTGATCCCAAAAGCACTGAAAGCCCTATCACTGTGATGGAGAAATGCTGAAGCATGAAGCATTCCTAGAGCTTGATGCCACCTCCACATCTGCTCCTGGACTGCAGTGGGCAGATAAGGAGAAACCAAAAAAAAAGAGACAAAACTGTGTTGGATTTTTGCACACAGTTTTTTTTCTAAGCACAAAAGATTCTCTCTCACTACAACAGAAGTTGTAGCAAATAATTCTACAGTATTTTTCCTTTTGCCTTGATTTGACAGTTATATTGAGAATAATACATTTACCAAATGATAAAACCAAACCAAATTAATTCTGATTCTACTCCCGATTTAGCAACTTTCCATATCAGCCATCATCTTAATCATGCAACAAAATTCATGCTTCAAGCTGGCATATACAGCCAATGTCATCTATATAAATAGCATGATGTGTTGTCATTGTTAATACCAAGATGAACATTTTCTCTTGCAAATGAAGATATTTTTAGGAAACAAAAAACTTCATGGGATGGAGCACTAGTCAGAAATGCTGCCATATTAGAGACAAAAGAGTCCCTAGCTCTGAACAGACCATGCTGACTTTATTCAAGCTAATCAAGTTAATGTGAAAGGTTGATTTGTGACAGTAATAAAGTAAATCGTGTACTTTCTAATTATACAAACCCTAACCACACACACAGCTCAGAGCTCTGGCTACCCTTTTCCATGAACTTGAGTCACATCCTACTTATCTAACCCTCAGGAAGGCTTACCCCTGGCTCATAACCACAGGGAGCTGGGACACTTCATAGCAACATGGGAGATTATGCTCATCTCCTTACCCCTTATGCTTAAAGCCTCTTAAAAGAGCTTTCTATAGCATTCTGGTTTTGCATAACAGCCTATAACTCTATATACTTTGAAAAACAACAGTTTCATGATTGTCTTTTTAGATTCCTGCCATGCATTCTGCTTTAAGTGCCATCTAAGAACCATCTTAATTCTAAGAATCATAGAATAGAATCATAGAACACAATCTTAGAACGTCTCGAGCTGGAAGGGATGCAAAGAGATCATGGATACAAATTAAAAGACTCTGAGTAGATGGCTAGGTTAACACTCTCTTCCTTGCTCTTTCACACATACAATTAGCTTTCAGAGGACAGCCTTAGCCCCCAGCAAACAGAATCCTCATCATTTGCCATCTAGTCCCATGACTCTTGCTTTATATCTTGCATGGTGACCCAGCTTCAAGACGAAGCACCAGGCAAGTCTTTAGCCAGCCTCTTCCACAAGATAGGGACACTTCAAAGACATGAAAGCTGGGGTGCTGAACAGCCTCAGGCTGCATGGGATAGAAATAAGGGAAAACTCTCTAAACATCAGTGATTGTTTTCACAGCAGTACCAACATCACTAGCTCAAGTTAAGGCATTCTAACACACGCTCTCGATTAGTTTCTCCTTGGGATACTTGTACTTTACTCAAGCATTGCATTACTTGTGTGCTGGATCTCCTCCCCAAGTCCCAAGTCAGTGATTTCTGATCAGTGCTGCTGATCAACCCTTTGGGCCTAACAACTGCAGAATGACACAAACAATGAGTTTCTGCTAAAACAGTATGAAAAAAATGCATCTGAAGTACTGTGGTCAATCTTAGAGCAGAAACAAAACAATTTCGCATATAAACATTATTTTATTGTAATGTTTTATTTCTCAGTTATTGTGAAATCAATTTTCAAGTGTACAGTACATCTGTGTAGCTAATATAAGTCATAGCTTTTCTTAATTTAAGTGAACAACCTAATATTCTCACCTTATCTCTTTAGTAGCTCTAACATATAACTAATTTCAGACAATTGTCACCTTAAGCAGGTAGCAGGATCAGAGATATATCCATAATACAGTCTTTGCAAGTGTATTTAGATTTTGATGGTAGATCTTCCACTGCATAACACAGACTGAATTTACCTTTGGGGTACTTGATCTAATGAAACTTTTTATATGAGATAAAATACACAGAGCAAGGGCACTGAAGGATCACGTTTGCTAACACTTTTTCAAAAAACTACAGTAAATTACTATGGTAAATTGGAAAAGCAATGAGATTCACCACTGGTAGGTGAAATATGCTTGTTCGTATTCCAGAAACAAGCCTACCCATCTAATTATAGAAATTCGTTTTGTAGAAGATAGGGTTTTTTAAAATCAATGAGGCCACAGCATAAGGGCTGTTGCTGTAATTTGATATGTGTGATAGAGTAGGAAGTTATACACAGATGCAAAATAAAAAGTAAAGCCTTAGAAAAAATCCAGCTACTCCAAGAGATCAACACAGAAAACGGTAGTTCCATGTTAATGACTTCACTGAGGCAAAGCAGCTGCATGAAGTTACGCACTATTGCAACACTTCACAGAATCTGCAGCTTAAATTAAGAGCAAGCTGTTTTCTTAGCAGTCCCTTCACTGGCCATTAATTTTTTTGCTTAGTTTTGCCTTTTAAAACTTTCAGGGTCACTTGCCCCCAAGAGTGTTGATTTTTGGTTTGCTGATTCAGATGTATGAGCTATACACTCTCTGTGCTATGAGGGACTGAGACGTTTAGAAAAAACTTTGTCCAAGTCTGCACATGCAGAAAGAGATATGGCTGCTAAGTAATCTAATAAAAGATTGATTTTCGTCTCTAAAGTAGCATTTATTTATGGATATTATGTATTCCTACAATTAATTTGTTTTTCAGTTATATTTCAGTCTTTTAGAAATTTTGAAGTACACAAGTCTTAGAAACAAAACCAAACCCACATATATTTATTA
Source organism: Corapipo altera (assembly GCF_003945725.1). Taxonomy (NCBI): domain Eukaryota; kingdom Metazoa; phylum Chordata; class Aves; order Passeriformes; family Pipridae; genus Corapipo; species Corapipo altera. The sequence continues at coordinate 7,431,837 of NW_020884878.1, forward strand.
TGTGTTGTTTATAATTATGTTAGGTAAAAAATTAGGGGGAAAAAAATTTCAGATGCTGAAATAAAGTAGAATTTCCATACGTACCAGAAGGGCCCAGTCCCATGGAATTCTGTCAGCATCTCAAAACTTCATTCACATGCATAGATGCACAATGCCAAGAAGATGTTTAGACTGGCTAAATTTTTAGTTTGTGTACAATTTTATAACCTTTTTTCTGATAGTATTCAAAACTTTTTCATTATTTCCATAATTTGCTAAGCCTTTCAGAGAGTTACAGAACATGTAAGGTTGAAAGGGCCTATGCTTTCCAGGAACCTCCTGGACTGTTTGTGCTTTGCTGTGTTGCTTCTCCAGCAGATGTCAGGGTAGTTAAAATCCCTCACCAGAACCAGTGCCTGCAACTTTGAGGCTGCTTCAAAGCTGCCTGTAAAAGGCCCCATACACTTCCTCCTGCTCAGGCAGCCTGTAGCAAACAGCCACAAAGTGTCATCTTTACTAGTCTGCCCTTTTATCCTAACCCATAAGTTAGGATTACTTTCATTAAGTTTGCACACTTGCTGTCTTGCTTCATTACTGAAAACATAAGCCAGAAAACAAGCTATTAATACTGTAATCCCCTATATTTGGGCTGCCAATTAGGTCAAAACCAGCTCAGTCACTCCTTACATCAGCAAAGATGCTGAAGGGACGTAAAGGGAGGAATGTTTTGTGCCACACCATTGGCTCACGAGCAGCCCAATGACTCCTATAATGGCACTGATGCCAAGACAGAGCAGGTAAATTGGGTTATTACGTGATCTTCATTAACAACATGGTTTTATGGTCACATCATTTGTGAGAAGGATGTAACAGTACCATAAACATCACTTCTTGCATAGGAAACTGCAACAGAACAGGTCAAGTGAGATAGCCAAGACTAAAATATGTCTAGGAAATACAGGAAAGAACCATTTGACCTACACTGACAACACTAACAAATCTCAATGGAACAGCTATTTGTTCAAGGCCTTCATAAGGCTGAAACCTTTGTACAAGAGATTCTCTTTTTTTTTTGCACTGCCAGCAGCACAAAGAGGTAAAGAGATATATAGAGAAAGGTATCACTTTATTTTGGTTCTTTGGATAGCACTTACATGCAAGCCCACGTCTTGATTTACCTTTAATCTGGTTCTCAGATGAAGCAATCATGGCTCAGAGACTGGCTGGGCATCAGGCTACTTGCGGGATGCAGTGAGTGATTGCTTTCCAGCAATTTTTTTGTGTTTTCTTCCTCTTTCCTTCACTTTTCAAACTATCTTTATCTTAATTTACAAGTTTTCTCACTCTTGCTCTTCCTATTCTCTTCCCTGACCCCACTGGAGGAGAAGGAGTGAGTGGCTGTGTGGTACTCAGATGCCAGGTGGGGTCAACGAACCACAACAAGGAACTTGAAGAAGTACATGTCAGGAACATGAAGACCAAGGGAAACCACTAAGATACTGGAAAGGGCATATTTAATATTCACTAACTTTCCTGGGAAACTCTAGGTTCACACACTGCTTATGGTTTAGAAATAACACAAAAAGATTCATCTAAATATGAAAACCTGTTTTACTTGAAATGTTTTAAAATATATCTTTGTCCAACTCTTGGAGCTTTGTAGAAAAAGAAAGCTCCCAATGTTTGCTAAACAGGAGAAACTAAGTTCACTAAAGAAACTAATTTCATTATTAGAGCAGTAGGCAGAGAAAGGAGATAGGTTTTAGGTAACATTACCTTTCACTGTTCTTTTTACCACTAGATGAACTGCTGGTGGAACCAGTGCGGTTGCGACTCCCTTTGGAATCTCCATAGCTTTCCCTCCGACCTCCTGGGGACACACGCTCAGCTGAACTGGTTCTCTTAATGGTGCTAATAAAAAAAGGAGCAGGTTTTACAGTGGCACTTTTAAAAGTATGTATGTCTATGATAAATATTTTTGAGAAAGGTATCAAGTAGATTGTTGACTCTAAAAAATAACTACAACTTTGATTTTAAGTATAACTTGGTTTGTTAAAGAGCCTACATAAGAGTTTTGCTGAGTACCTGGTGCAACAGAAACAAACACACTGCTCTATTCTTAATCATAAAATAGAAGATGGGCTAAACAAATTTCATAAAATAAGCTGCAATATCTATTTTTCCAGGTCTCATTTCAAATCTCTGACTACCACTTCACATTTTGGAACTTTTAGATTCTCTTAATAAGTGAAAAATTTAAAGAGAAAGCATATTACCTGACACCTCCAGCCAGACTACAGAGAATGCCAGAAGTAGGTCAAAATTTGAACACAGCCAAGCTAACTTTGGGTCTTCATTCAGTATCAATTATTCTGTAGTTCAAAGATAGTTTTAACATACTCCAAACTGCAATTAATGGTGAGCTAGCCTGCATCTTTTTGTTAGCTTGTCAAAAATGTATGCTTCCTACTTACATGTATGAATAGATTAGATTCCCCACAGCTCCTGACAGGGGAATTTCTCAAAGGCTTAAAGCTTGCCTTACCCTCTCACTCTTCAACCATCCTTCCTGCCAAGATAGCTATCAGGGAGCTCTTGTGAGATTTTGCAGCACCCTTTAGACATCCAGCTCTCTCTGATGGAAAAAAGTGGGCCAAAACACAAGCAGTGTTACTTGGTAAATTAAGAGATGCTCACTCAGAGCTTACACCTAATAAGAGACAAATTATTGTGGTTATTCCTTAGTCCAAAGCACTTCCCCTAAAGCAGTGCTTCCTAGCAGAAGAGGGAGCAGTGTGGGTGATGCCCCAGTGTGGGTGACTCTTTTCACTTTGCTGCACTCCCTTGGCAGCAGAGAGGCTCAGGCAGTGAGGCTGAGGTAGGAATCACCTCCACCAGCTGAACCACAGGACTCAGCGTCAGGGTCTCGTTTCCCTTCAGTCCTGTGCTGTTTTCTCCCTTCAAAAAGCAGAATGAAAATGCCCCCTTTAGCCATAACATCCCCATAATAAATAACCACCTTCAGCAGTTCTCTCACCCCACGAGCCATGGAGACCAATGATTGCCTTCAAGCTCACATCTCTCTACTCAAATCCCAAGCGCTGTAAAAACTTCAGTTCTTTCTGTTCTTGCTCCTCCAAGGCCCAGTCTCATCCAGTCACACCTTTTATCATCCCCAGCCATCTCCCCCTTGACCTCTGTACACCTCCAGGGATGCTCTGCTTACCAGAATGCTCATCTCAAGCATCCTTGAGGACTATTCTAAACTTCCCCATCAGCCCCTAACAACTATCCCTACCCTGCTATCTCATTCAGCTCCTCTGGCTCTGTCCCACTTTATGTGTGGTGTAAGTTGGCTCTTCATAACTACAGGAAACAAGACAGACCTTTCTGCCTGGTCAAAAAATGCTCAGCTTACCAACTGTACACTACCGTTGATACACTTCATTGTTTGGGGTTTTTTTTTAAATATATTTATTCCTGCTCCCCCATGTATTTTTACCAGCAAGGAGGGGAATGTTTCAACTGCTTAGCTGAGGCTCAGCTACAGAAACAACAGGAACATCCAAACCAGAGTCTTTCTGCAAAGCAATCAGCCTTCTGAAAAGAAGGTAGCCCCCATCCAGGGGCAGATCTGCAGAGCAGATGCATGTTAAGATGCACCTCAGGTAGCTTGACAAAAAAAACCTTCTGGAACATGCGATGGTAGGACAGATGTTCAGTGCTGCATTCTTGTAATAAAAACAAGCTTCAAATGATTAAGCTGAAATTAAAAAAACTGTTTCTGCAGAGAAAGCAATGTAAGAGAGCAAGCAGAATGCAAAATTACAGACAGGCACAGAACAAAACACATTTATAGGGCAAGGGAAAAGACAGCAACAAGAATGTAATTCTGTCTTCATTTCAGAAATGTGTCTCCTACACTAGCCTAACATCATCCAAGTCATCTCAATGCCAAATGCAAGACAAAACCTTCGCTAGTAAATTAAAGAATATAGTGTTAACATTTAACTGTTCTCCTTGCATCTCATAACATTATCCAACTTAATACTACTCCAGTTAAAAAAAAAATAGTCTTGATATTGAAAATGTTTACTCCACATGAAATAGATTTATTAGCATGAGTCCTTCCACTATTATATACAGTAATTTCAAAACCATCCTCTCTCTGTGATTTTGGAGGATCAAACCTTTATTTTGGCATCTTTTCCTGGTTAAGGAAATTTCAGCGTAGGTTGATGTTGATGCATATTTTTCTGGTTAAGCAAAAGAGGCGTCAACATCAGCCTACACTGAAATTAAATTAAGGAAATGATCAAATTATACTAATCTTAGAAAAAATGTAAGTTACAGAAGCAATTTGAAAATAATTTTAATGTTGCCTGGGGTTTTATTTTTATAGCTATCAACATTCAAAAGATGAACTAGTGGATAAAAAAATGAAAGGGTGCGACTAAAATGTAAAACTGTAATTCCATCTTCTTTCTGAATAATGAAGTCTCATATCAGTATAAAAACTACTTTTACACAAGGACAGAATTCTTTTAAACCCTTCTGGCTTATGTCCATTACTGCTTAAACTGATTAGTAATGCTATCTTCTGACAAATTTTATTTTAAACTTTCAACAACAACAAAAGCCAAGTGACAAGTATTAGCAGGTGGTTGGAAAAGAGGATTATAATTCCATTATTTTAACTCAATTTTGGCATATACACATTTGGCAGCTATAGTGTTAAACACCAGTGATTATATCCATGGCTACAGTAGATACACTGTCACCTGAGGAGGAACTTAAAATTACAGAAAGCATTCATTTAACTTACAGGTTTGTAAGAGTATAACTGGATTCCAGAATTTGAATTCCACATCAGTGATACGAAAGGAGTGCATTTTCAATTATTTAAAAAGTTAACATTCAGTAACATGATTTTTAATTTGTTTAAGACAGCAATGTGGTCTAACACCCCTATAATAAAAATTATGTTAGTATGAGATAATGCAGATACTATCATTGAAATTATTACTATCTAAATTTTGCAATGCATTTATCAATGATGAGAAAGTTTTAAACATGTACTTGTGAAAATGTTAAAAATGGCAATAACAATTACAGTTCTACCATGTTAATGCTTGTACTAAAACAGCCACTTTCTAGGTGTTGAAAAGAAACGGAAAGGAAAAACAACTGAATTTCAACACTACAAAGCTATTAAGGATCCCTCACCTTAGAGCAGGTTTTTTCAGTTTGCATGCATTGAGAAGATTCACAGACCTGCTTAATCCAGGTTGAGAGGTGCGTAAACAAAGCAGAATAAAAAGTGAATGCAACAATAAAATGTGGAAACAAGACATTTACAAGACTTACATTAAAAGACATAATTGCATGCTTTCAAGATATGAAGTCACGTGCAAGAGTAAACAACACAGTGCTTATTGACTCAGATGTTTGATCATTTCAAACCATACATTTCAGAACACCAATGTATCTTTGAATGACAAAATCTCAGCAGTGCCCCAATAGACTGACCATTTGTAAAGCGACTCAAAATCAAAATAAAATAAAAATCAAAGAGGCTATCAGAAGAAACAAGACAGATGATCCAGCTAGAAGACAAAGACCATTAAAAAAGCAACAATAAAGACAAGAAAATAAATCCTCATATATGTGTGCATATACACTGCATAGCATGAGTGTTTCAGGTGGTTGCATTACTGAATTGTGATGAACAAATCTGGTCAAAATTAAAAAGTATATACTTAATTACCAAAATTATTTGGGAAAATATAGAAGTTTTTTAATAAAAGAAATTAAAAAACAACACATAATGTCTTAAGACAGTAACTGATGACATTAAAATTTTGAAACTTGTCTAGCACTCATTCTGACCCTCATTTAAATCAATTAGAATAAATTCAGAAATTACATATGACTTTAATTTCATTATGCCTTTGAGCAAAATGCTCTAATAACTTTAATTGTTAGAGATACTGTGAAGTGGCAAAATAGTTTTGCCACCTGAAGTTCAATGGAGAGGAATTTCTTTTTTAATTTATATTCTGATTATTTTAAAACATTTTCTTTGAGAGTCAAGTGTTAAATAGAACACTTAATTGCAGGTTTGATAAAGAGTTTGTGTGTGTGCCAGTTACAAACCATCGCTGCCCCCAGAACAGAAAGCAAACATTAATTCCAGGCGACTGAACAATTTCCTAGGGGCCATGTGTTTAGAGTTTAGAAGAACAGGAATTTATCATATAAAAGTATTTTATTCTCCCTACAAACAAAGCTCTTTATGTTTTCTTTGTTCCTGCTTCTTCCTTTTGATCTCCATTGTCAGAGTTTTACACCATTGTAATACTTCACAATCTGCTGGGGGAGAAAGAATGACTGATTGTCTTCTTTTGAAAGGCAAAGTATGTGCTAGCTTGCAGCCTGCAGCAGCATCCCTACTGGGAAAGGTACTGTCTGCATTCTCCTCCTTTATTTTTTTTTTTTTCCTTTTTCCCCCTCAACTCTTGGAAACAAAGCTATCCTAGACGAGTCACAAAAACCTAGATTTTAATAGGGAACACAAAACATTACTACTATGTGCTGGCCAAATTCCAAAGACAACTTCAGTCTTAAGCAGCAAACTTCAAGCCACATTACATGCAAAAGGAAGAGCGCAGAGGGAAGGGAAAGCTCTGCTCATGATAGTCTAAACTTATGTTATTCAGAATGAAAATTTCAAATAATTTTTCTAAGCTCAAAGTTCAGAATAAAACTATGGCAGCATTCAGAAAGCTGGTACTCAAAACAGTCTATACACGTCTACATCATAAAATTAGTAAATATATTAAAACTAAAATCAAATCCTCTGATCAAAGTTTTTGTGAAGATAATGTGGAAACACCTTACAAAAGCCAGACAATTCTTGATTGTGTCTCTGTGTCAGGTGATTGTTCAGCCCATCTTAAAATCGTTCAGCCCATCTTGAAATCACTTCAGCTCTTTGTTAGCTGGTTTGCACCCACAGCTGTCCAGCGGTGTCCACATGGCCCCTAGCACCTGAGTGCAGCAGTGCCTTTGGTGCTCAACCAGAATTTTTGGTTCCAGGACCACCAGGTTTTCTATCTTGCACTGTATTACCACCATATGTTTTTATAATCCAATTGAGCTATGATCTGGATTTGTGCTTTTGCTCTATTCAGGTTATTTCATTCCTTCCTTAACTTGGATAATTGGGTATTGACTATATGAGATCTGAATGCTGAAGGGGGTTTAGTGCCCTCAATTCTAATTGAAGGCAGAGTCAGTTGAGGTTACTCAACACTTTGCAAGATCTGGATCTAATTATCACATTAGACCCTCTAACAACCTACTGATATCCAGCGATACACATTTTACATATGGAAAAGCAATATGCATAGAGGTTAAATGATTTGCATAAGGTCATTGAGAGAATATGTGGCTGAACTCAAATAAAAGCCTGCTAGTTCCACCCTTTCAGCCTGGAGTCTTTTTTATTACCTCCAGTTTTACATTCCTGTCAGAAGAAGTCATTTCCATTTCAAATATTAAATGGGAAATCAGAAAATGTAGTGAACTCTGAACCACATCTCCTTGGTAATCCAGCAAGGCAGATAAACCGTATACCAACGGGTGGGTTCAAGTGAGTTAACCAACACATTTAATACAGCTATTGTATGAAATGAGATTGTGTCTGCAGACATAGCAGTAAATACATCCATTTCTAAGCAGTGGAATGTATGGATGCACACCTAATACCCACACAGACTATTTGCATTTATTTACATATACAATGCACAACATACTGTTTCAAGACACAGACTGATGTCATCTCAATTGGACATCATACACTCAACCTAAATTGTGAAAGTATCAGAGAACAGAGGAATCAGAAATTATTTGATTGTAAGCCCACTTTTCATATGGCAGTTCAGTAAAACATGTGTGAAGGATCCCATTCACCTGGATTTTCTTTTGAAAAAAAGGTCACAGGAAAGAAAAAAATGGAAAATTACATTTTCTACTACAGTAATCCAAGCAGATATTTGTCAATCCCAGCAGCAGACCAAAAGTTTAGAAGATGTCTCAGCAAAAAAAAAAAAAAAAAAAATTCCTTTCTTACTGTTGTTTTTAGCTTTTCTTTTACTTTTTGAATTTTATCTTTTTTCATATTTTGAAAAATTTCAAAATTTTCAATTCAGCACCTATGTAGTATAGGAAAACTACTAAAAGCATCCAAGCAGAAATTAGGTTCTAAAACATCTATAAACACTTAATACTATTTAGAGCTGCTGTGCCACATGACCATATTATGGACTAAAGAATACCTACACTGCAAATTAGCTGTAGTTCTGAGGTCAGTTTATAAGAAGAGAGCACTGCTTAGCAGACTTCAGAATTGAAAAAAATCATTCAAAGTTTCACACCATCTATAAACTGTGCAACACTGAAAGAAGCTCCTAACACAAATAAACAAATCCTACTCCTTGAAAAAGGACAGTATTTGATATTGCTGATGTATTTCCATTACTGTTTTATGCATAAACAGATATAGTTCCTGACGGAAGAAGGGTCCAATATAAATATGTGAATTAATTCATCCTAATGGATGCATAATGAATTAGTCTACTTGACTGTTTACAAGAAAGCTATTTGGAACACTTACTGTATCATCTTTGAATACTGAATATGTTGAACACTATACACTGTAAAACCATGATATCCCATCAGTTACTTTAAGGTTTATTATCAAATGATTAGAGAATAATTTATCAAAATGAAGTTTTGTACAGTAGTTCCTTACCATTCCATTATCTTCCTCTTGAAATATATTTATAGGAAAGGCCCAGAAATACGCTTTAATATACTTTAATAAAAGTAACATTAAAGAACAACATTTGCATATTAAAGACAATCAACACAGAACTCTAGAGCATTTGAAGGGAACAGTAATTCCACAACACCCTAATTTATGACTGTTTTTTTCAGGACGTGAAGTAACCCTGCTCTCCTAAATACTCTTAATAAGTGTCCACCTAGTTCAGCAAAACTGCCCAAGCGTATTTTTACTTTTCCAAAACTGAATATATATTTTCATGCTGCATATTTAAAGCAACTTCAGCCAAGCTTCTTCAGCAAAGAGAAGAGACAAAGTATAATAAAAGGACATTAAATATTTATCCTGTGGAAGAATTTCTCATCCAGGAACCAAGACTGTCTAAAAATACTCCCTAATGATGTTCTATAAAGACTTTCCCACTCCCACTCTGGGTATCCAGACTGCACATGGGTTAGGTGGAAAGGCTGCATGGTGTCACTTATCCACAGAGATCCTAAGCTAGGATAATGCCTACAGGCTGCAGGCAATACTAGATGGACAACTTGAATTACGTAAAGGATTTCTCTATGCCCAGAATAGAGAAAGCACAAGTATGATCCTGATCTGCACTTCATCCACCTTATTCTGGGGCAGAAAGTCCTATGCTGAACCTTACAGACAGAGCAGAGAGACTCAGGAATCACATCCTCTGTACGCAGGTGAAGTTGCCAACGCTTGTGCTCCCACAGGTTTTAGAATTACTCTTGAAACTTAATTAGGGAGAATGAAATTACAAGAATTATTAAGAAAAAAATACTTTGTATACAAAAAAAAAGTGTTTTAAAATTCAGTATATACAAAATAGTACTCCTTTTTAAACACAAATAAATTTTCTTTTTCTAAAAGGCAAGTTCTTTCACCCATTTTCAAATTTCTGATAATATAATTCTGATAATGGAACAGTTTAGACAGTATTTGGTTTCCTGCTCTTATCTTAAGGGCCTGTTCAGGCCAGCCTGCCAAAACCTACAGCTGCAGTGAGCTCCAGCTCATAAGAGCTCACAGGAGTTCATTTCTGTGGCACAAACAAATATGGTATTTTCCAATTTTAATTGTGTGCAGGATAGCTTCTCTCTTCTCTACAATAACAAAACCTGGAGTTTCCTGAAAATCAATCCCCTTCAACACAGTAATTAAGTCACATATCCTTAGTCACCATCTCCCCTTTAAGGAAAAATTCTCTTTACAAGAGAGACCTCAGATCTCAGGAGGTTAATGCTCTCATGTCTACAACCTGCCCTCCTCAGAGCTGACAGCATCAACACTACAAAAAGATGATGATGACACACAAAAGAAATGTACCAAAAAAACCCCAAAACCCCACACTATGATCCTTTACAGACAAACCCTGCAGCAGATTAGCACCACAATAACTGCCACATATAACTTGAACTTGCTTCACCCAGTCCATTCCATTCCTTATAACCTAGATGTATGAAACATTTAGCCTACTTAAAAACAACTACACACAAAGCACATTGAGACAGGGTAGTAATTTTTAAAAGGACTTAAATACATGCTAATGGTAAGATACCTAAAGATGGATGTTTTCATTTGCATAAATATGTGTTAGGCACAGAATTTTCCTCCTCCCCAAGATGCTTCTAACACTGCACAGGCAGTTTCTATGATAATTTTCTTAGTGAGAGAAAACCACCAAAGGTAACACACTGATTTGTAATGATAGCCCAGTTTCTCTGCAGATTATGTCTTTTCTACTAGCTACTAAAAGAATTCTTGCACTACTTTTCACATCATGTTGGGCAACAGCACAGTAGAAATTCTTTATTCTCTTTGTGCTAGACTCTACTAGCAAGAAAACAACACAAACCAGTAAGACCAAGCTTTGTGCATTCTTTCAATACTCATGGTAAAAACCTTAACTGTAATTAGGATGAATAAATGTAAACCCTCTTAGAATGAAATACATCTACTTTTCTTTCTGAACTGAATATTTAAACTGCTGCTTTGCAAGTAAGAAAAACTACATATCTAGAAGGTTAAAAGAGAAGCTATATCATGTTTTCAATTCTATGGTTAGAAGGTTTCTCATAGATGCCTACCTTTTTGCTGTTGGTGGTACAGTCTCCTTTCTGGTTCCTGATGGAGAAGGTAAAGAGCCACTTGGTTTCTTTGGTAACACAGTTCCATTATTAACTGTAGTCCTTAAAGGCAGGGTTTGTACCAGTGGTCTTGCTGTTAAACAAGCATAAGACAAAATCATTGTTTTCATTCGCTTCTCTGTTTTTTTTTTCCCCTCAGCAAACTACATTAGAGTATTTTAAATTATCTATGTAGTGTGCCATTTTTGTTTCACTATTGCCAAATTCAGCACAGATGAGGGTTTTAACAATTAGGAATTTATTATTATTAAATATTTAATAATAATAATAATAATAATAACAATAACAATAACAACAACAATCTTATCAAGTCAATCATAGCTTATGGTTTAAGCACACAATTCTATAACCTCTCTCATCTGTAAAATTCTGTCCTAGATCAAGGAGCTTACTGGTAAGCACAAAAGCAGTTGTTGCCATCAAAAACAATCCTGCTCTCTCCAAACAGCATAAGTCTGGATAGTGTCCAGATAAGTGCTAGAAATGAAGGCAAGTTGTCATCCCAGTAACTCCTGCTCTTCACTCCTCAGTACTCCTGAAGGTTTTTGACAAGCAAATTATCTATTAAGAAATCCCTATTCCCCAAAAAAGGTGTTCTTTCAAAGAATGTGGGCTTATGTTTGACAAAAAGGAATTGTACCCTTTATTCAGAAAAAGCAATTGAAATCAGCAGAACAGTGGAGTTAATAAGCCAGCATTATCTACCTACGTTCTTCTGATCAAATGTTGGCTCAAAAAAGGATATACATGTCATAGCTGTAATTAATATTAGAATAACAGAAAAGTCCCATTCAAGTAAAAGTTAGTTACAAAACAGTGTTTAAAACTGCAAGCAGTGAGTACAAACATGAAAACTACTGTGGGTCATAGCCTCGAAACACAGATACAAACATGACTAATGCTCTCTCTACAACAGGGAAAAAAAAGCTTGAATCACTTGAAATTTGACAGGACTTTGTATTACAAGCCTGCTTTGTAAAGGTGCCAGAAGCCTCTGGGTTCAAACACCACCTGAGAGAAGGCAGCAGTCACAAGTCACTTTAGGAACATAAGATAAAATTTCACTGAAGCTGGAGAGGATGGCACAGAGAATACCTATAAAATGTTCTTCGAAGAAAGAGTGCCAAGGATAAGAGATCTAAAAAGCTAAACTGAAACTACCAATTGTATACAGTCCTAAGTTATATTGTAACATCTTATTGTAGCACTGACAGCAAATATTTATTGACTTGTTCATCTGAAGTTTTCATATATTGAACAAAAGAAGACAGATCTGAAAGTCTGTGCCTTGAGAAGATTAGGTCAGTAAATATGATCTACTAGGGAATGCAACTTTCAAGACAAATTGTCTCTTAAAACTTTGTTAGAATACACACTTACTTGTTATGTATTCATTATTTATTTGTTCAGAGGAGAGAAATTCAGAAAACAACCTATATGGAAATACCAAAGGAATGAGGCTCATTTGGCTTAGAAGAGTGAATGATGATAGGAAAACAGGTCAACAGACATAAAAAAGGAATAAAATTTCCTCCATGCTCACTGAGGATGCCTTCCAGCCCCGGCTTTCATGATCTATTTTAACAGATTAATTTTGTGTAGAATTTACTTGGCTTCTCATGCCTCTATTTTTTTTATTAAGAGATTCAGATATCATAATTCCATTTACTTCTACAGTATTCATTTTTCCAAGTTAAATTCTTTTTACAGTTTTGTGCTGGATGTTCTGCTGCTTGTCTCCTGACTAATTGCTGCACTGCCATAATTAATCTGTATGTATAAAACTGAATCTGCTGCACACTACAGAATCACAGGTAGCTACAGTTGAGCAGCCGTGGACTTGTTTCCTGGCAAACTTTCCGTAGCTCACAAAACTTAATTGAGGCTTTGAGATGACAAATTAGAACAGCAATTAAAGTTACATAAATAAATGATTAAAATATTTTCCTTCTTTATAGTTATATAAAAAAAAGTCTATTTAAAAAGTAGCTGGAGTGAACCAGTTGGAGTGTGCTTACTCTCCTAACCTTATGAAATCAAAACTAGCAGCAGCCAGAAATAAACCTCACAACCTTTAACAGAGAGTTTGCTTCAAATCCAGCACCAACCCACAATCCACACTCCTGGAACTAGAGGTCATCTAGTGTAGAAAACAACACCATGAAACTGTTACATAGCACACAGAAAAACTATGCATTATTCAATTAATCCTCTGTTTACTCTGGAGCTATTTAGTTTTATTTACAACACCTAGTTCACACCAGTGGTAACTGGCATCAAAGTCACACAACCCCAAACATGCCACTGCTGTTAGAAGTCAGTAACTCAAACACATTGTTATGATTGCTTTGTCAGTAGTGATTATTTTTAAGATCTGGTGCTTCAAGATCTTACCTGTGGTAGCAGGACTGACAAGTTTATCAGCCTCAGCAGCAGCTTTTTTAATCATACTCTGATCTATGGATTAATAGGGCTGTTAAGTTTACAAACAAACCAAAAATTGCAAAAGGAAAGAACAACAAACACAGGTGAAACAAAGGCAGGAAGCCATACTGAACTCCACCAAGTAGTTGAATTAAATAAAGAAGGAGGAAAAAATAATAATAAAGAAAAAACTAAACAAAAACTCAAAACACATTAGTGAAGGAGTTCCACAAATGGACCAATAAGCCACTCCCTTTCCATGATGTACACTGCTTTTAAGCTGCTTAGCTCAAGTCTAGAACAAGAACACACACAAAGACTGGTAACAAGCTCAATATTTTTCCATTATAGATTTGAAAGTCTGAAAGTTGAAATCTTTAAATCAAGTTTAAATCTGAAGTACTAAGAAAAACAAAGTAATTTGCCCATGAAGCTTCTTGTTCCAGACTTTAAACAGTACTGAGAAACCTGTTTTTCCAAAGGCACGGAGATCCCCAAACACATACACACTTTTAATCCTGATATACTTCATCTGTGGATCAAATGAAAACAGCAGCAGACAGTATGCTTCCAACCCCAGTTTGCATGGACAAGAATTCTGTGACATTCTGAGACCTTATTCCACTTTATAAAATACCCAATGTGGAATCAGTCATTAAATGATAAAGTAAACAGATCCTGTCCATGCAGCCCAAGTGGTAAAGCACGAGAAGCCACCACTCCAGCTCCTCCCTTGTCTAAGCAAACCCCTCTCCTTGCAGTCTCGATCAAGAGTCTCTGTAACCCTATTGCTAGCTAAAATACTTATGCTAAGTAATTGTATATAATTTGTTACACAGTAGTTGTGCCTACTATAGGAAAGACAGGCCATCATGTAAAATGTACCATATTTGACAAAACAGCTGGAAGAAACAAGTAATTGGAATACTTCAGATTCTCTTTCATGTTTATAACTCATGTTTAATAAGGTTGACTACACTGACACAGCTGATGTACAGAAAAATTAAAGTTCTTTACATAAACTGTCACAATAGTAATTATTTCCAGAAATTAGGTTGGTTTAGTTGGCAAGTACCAGGACTCATTTTGGTAGTTTGCAATGGAAGAGCAATTAAGATTTGTAGTCCTCCATTTGCATCATTACAGCAAAACTTCTTACACTGTAATTACATACACATGGTAAGAAGCAGTCATGTCATATATACATTTAAAAAAAAAAAACAAACCACAAACAACCAAAAGACCCACAAAACCATCCACAGAAGGCAGAGGGAAAGGCTTACAGCAGCTTTTCTTCAATGTATGTTGAACTATGGCTCTAATGATCTGCCATGACCAAGAAAGCCTCTCCTGATTTAGAGTTTATCTCTGCTCACAGAATCCATGAAAATCTGGTCCATATTTTGCTAAGTAAAGCCAGTGGGCAAGAAGAACAGATTTGGTTACAACTCGGTAATAATTACTAGACTTTATTTCCTCCACACATCAGATAATATCTATTTTACAGGCAACATGAACCCTCTTAATCCCTTGTACAACATTTTATCACAGTGGAGGCAATCTTTAGCAACATTTAACTTATCTGATATTTAATTTTTTTTCAATAAAAGACAAAATGAGGAGATGACAACGGAAAGGGAAGAGTACACAAGAACAAGATAACAGATATTTACTGCATGTTCTGTCTGACAACTAGCATGATATACAACCAACTAATAATTTGGCTCTTTAGTTATGTCCCTTTGACCTTTCCTCATCTCCTGATACAAAACTTTGTGACAAACATGACATCTCAGTTCAGCAAATTAATTAAGTGGTTCCCTACCTAGTCTGTTAAATCGATGCCAAAACTGAATTTGAAAGCTGACTGTTGCAAAGTCACAAATACATAATTGAGATGAAAGAAAGTCCTAACTTCCATCTGAGAAAAGTACTAATCCATAATTACATAACATACTTCTGATGCAAATTAAGGTTTTGTCTTATATATCAGTACCCCAAAAGAAACAATTTCTTAACTTAGACAACAGAGAGCCTGTGAGGTCAGTCATACTTACTTTCTACTATTCTTACTCCTAAGACCTCTCAAAAATACTTTGTGCATTTCTGCTAAGCTGAACATAGGCAGTGTCCCAGGCCTCTGTGGCCTCACAGACTACAGTAAATCACACTGGTTGGGTTTTAGCCAACCTTTATAACTGTGAAGCGCTGGATGTTCAAGTCTACCTTTGCTGATCTCTGCACAGACAAACCTGTTCCCGCAGAGCAGGAACCATGAGAGAGCACACTGTGGCACATGTGACACAGCACAACATTCTGTCACACCTGGCACCTTGCTGGCTCTGGATCTGCTGCTCTGGAACATGGTCAGGCAACAACCACAGCTCTACCTTTCCTCCATAGTTGAGCACTTGGTGTTGCACCATCTCCTCAGTCATGTCACTTCTGTGCTGGCTTAGAGTTGTCTTATGTCTGCATCATCCAAAGACACTTAAGATACTTTCAATTTAATTTTAATGCTATTTTACTTAAGTTTAATTCATTTTTCAGATTAAAAAACCCCCAACCTATTAGGAGTTTCATTCACAGAAAACAATGTACTCTCTAAAGATTTTATAAACTAATCTTGATCAAAAGTAAAGAAGTGGTAGCAATGGTTAAATTTAGATTGTGGATTAAGCACTAAGAACATGTAAATACTTTGCTGGTTCATATAAACTGTAGACCATAGATTTAAACATTTGGATTTTTATGTGTTCTCTTTAACAGGGTAAAGTCCAAATGTATTTCATTTAGAGTATGGTTTGCTGAGTTTGAGTATTTCAAGATGTAAAGAACAACCTATTTTAATACACACAAAACACTCATTGAATTGCACCACCTATTTTACATCTATTTGAAATGCAAACCTTTGGTAGGTCCTTTCTTGTTCTGCATGGCCTGCTGTTCCTCTGTAATGTTCAAGCGTCGGACCACATCAGCAAGGGCAGATTTGAGCAGCTGGATGTCATCTTCCTGCATCTGGACACGCTGCTCCAGAGAGGCAATGCGATCTGTTACCTCCATACTGCTTGCAGCAGAGGCACTGTCATCTGAGCAAAACAGCAGAAAAAAATGCATTGTCAATAATGGACAGCCATCAAGGAATACCTTACCTAACTGGCTGCAGGAAAAAGGAAGGCTTTTCTCAGACCTGATGACCTCTTGAGGAAGAAAGTTTTTAAGTGACCAAAAGGAAGAGATGGAAATAAAAATAAATAACCAAATAAAGAAGATGAGCACTTGAGTAAGATGTGATGATGAGGTTGGCTTCAGGGTCACTTGTTAATTGGGCCCCACTACCAATTATCTACATGTCTGAACTGCAGTGATCAATCATCGCCCTTCACTGTTCTGCTCAACACAACATTCTGACACTGTCAGGTAGAGAGCTACATTCTCTGATATGCTACATACCCTTCCAGAGTTTTCCTTCTCATACATGTGATAAAGGTACATTATACATATGTAAGCAACAGACAGGCTTACACTTTTTCAAGTTATCATCCACAGACTGGAGAATAGATACTAACCCCATCTGCTAACTCTTAGTTTATACCACCAGCTTTGAGAACATTCCCTCCGACTGAAATAAAGACCTAAATAAATTCAGAATTACTCAGTAATTGTACTCTAAGCCTGCAAATTCTTAAAAGGGTAATTACTTTGCATACAATGAATGCACCCATTATTTGGAAATAACCCACAGAAGCTTTAAGCCTGTGACTCCCTGATGAGGACTACATGTTCTTTCCACTCAAAACTAGTAATAAGAATATTTTTCCTAAATGAGCACTTTTGTTCCACTGCAGCTCCTATCACATAGAAACACTGTAATTTCTTACAATATTAAGTTAGGAAAAAGAAGAAGAAGGGAAGACAAAAGGAACACCAAAGATGTCTAAGTCAGTACCAATTAGAGAAAAAAAAAGTGCAGTTTTTAAAGAGCACTGCAAAATTTTATTTAACTAGGTGGCTTTGAAACCTAAAACCAAATTGGGTACTAACTTCCTGGATCATATTCAGTAATGTTTGTCATGGATTACAGCTTTCAATTGACAATTGTACTCTAGAAAAAAATGGATATTTATGCTACTATCTGCAATCATAATTGACCTCTCACTCATTTCTAATGCAAGTCTGCAGCATGGATTTCTTCTGTTAAAGCTGAGCTCTCTTTGTGAAGAAGCTGGTATTTGTTTTCAATTCTTGTGTCCTTATTTCTCCTCCATTGCAAACCAGAGTTTTCCACTTATTTTGTAAAAGGGCATAAAACAAAAGTTAAATGGTTTGTGCACAATAACTCCTGATGAATTTTAAAACAAAGTAAGTGTTTTAAAAAGGAAAATAACAGTTTCTGAGTACATTTAAAAGCATACCCAAAAAATGTTAATGCATATATACTTTAAATCATAAGGCTCTAGGGAAAAATTGCATTAAATTTTTTTAACAATCTACTCCTCTCCACCCCCATACAGATTGTTTTTGACATCTGCTAATCAGCTGAGTTTTGGCTTCCTTACCCTTCACACCCCCAACAGCTATTTGTGGTTTCCAAAAACCGAATTAGAAACAACTCAGAAACAATATAATGATACTGACAGTCCATAAATAGCCACAGGCTAACACAGTTTAAATTTTGATTGTTAATTATGTTATAGGATTTTCAGGACTTATTTAAAATGTCAGCACTAGGATATTATTAGGCTGAACATAATGGCAAGGTAAGTATCCGGTTCTGAACGAACTAAATCAGAACTCAAGTTCCTGAAAAAAGTTGAAAAACTTTCTCCATGACAAAGCTTTCCAAACTTTGGCCTAATCAGATTTCTGCTCAGCTCAGGACTCTGTCCTGCAGCTGTTACAGGTGATTAGTCCCCAAACTCAGATTTGCAGCAGTGCTGGCAGCAGTATGAGCTGCCTGCAGAACTTAACCTTTCCTCATACAAACAAAAGCCCCACGCTGCTCTAATGACTTTACACTTTAACTCAGCTGGAAATAACGCGGATTAGCATACTGGACAATAGGCAACCAAATCAAAAGCTTGATTTAACCAATACAAGCCAAATTCAAACTTCAGCCATTCTGCCAAATTCAATACGATCAGGCATAGTTTTCCTCTGAATTCAGTCAACAAGAAAGAGCCAAATCCCAAAATCAGGGCAGAGAAGGAAACCCAGGGGAAAATCAGTTGGTGTTAAAATGATTCTAGCCCTCGTTACAAAAGAAAACATCCTCACTAAAGTATCAATTCCAGTAATTTTTAAGTGTGTAGAAACAGTAATTTTGTCCAGACATAAATCTTCAAGTGTTAAATCAGTGGCACTGGTTTATTTACAGTCCTGTAAGAAATCACTCCCACTAACAACTGTTAAGATGTCCAGCACTGTCCCTTCTTCCCCCTTCTCCCAGTTGCCACTGTGACTCTTCCCCTCTCACCCTCACTGACCAACAGGCACCAGCAAACCCCTCCTCTGTTCACAGCATGTCTGTGCCTTCCACTATCATCATTCTTCCAGGTTCTTTGTAACATAGCCCTCATCTTTTTCTGTAACCTACAGCTTGTTTGTTTTTTATGGTGGTTATCCCACCGGATGCAGCTCCCTTCCAAGGATGCAGAAAAGAATAAAATTTGTAACAACTTTCAGGAAGATTGTATCTGAATACAAGATTTCTTCCAGTCCAATAACACTTCACTTTGCCTCCTCTCTGCATGCATATACAAGTAAGCTAGAAAAGAGACAGAGAATACAATAAAACTATGTTTTCTGAAGAATACAAAGTTCAATTATAAAATAAGCATAACCTGTTTGTTATGCAAGTAGAGGATGGAATGTTCTTGCCATTGAGATCACTGTATCCCAGTATGTTGAGCAATAAAGTTGCAACTTCAACACAGCCAAGTAAGCCAAGTGGTATGGTATCAGAAGAGAAAAAAAAAAAACAATTAATGCTATAAATTAACAAAACAACAACAAGAATGTCACATCAGATGTCACCTATTCTGCCCACACGAGCAAGAACAGTATCGTTAGCCTAATTTGTGACCTGCCTCTGCAGTGTACCACTCATCCTCACAGCAAAGGACACTTGCAAGGAATATTTTAGCACACATTTGTAATGCAATTTGGAAAGGCATATGAAGGAGACTACAAATCCAAACAAATTGTCTTTAAGTGTTAGATCTACTTATCAGTCACTACCACCCCTTGCCCACAGACAGGCAAAAAAAGACATCGTATCACCCACATGGGCAGCATCAACAGAATTAATCATTACCTCTTTTTATCAGTGGGAAGAGAAAGAACTTTACAGAGAAGTTTATGCAACATGTTTTTAGAAATCTGCAGTGAGTCACTTTCTACAAGCATTCATTTCTTTTCACAGATTTTAAGGCAAGTCTAAATCATAAGTATCAAACATGTAAATTATAGAATGGTTTGGGTTGGAAGGGACCTTAGAGATCCCAGCCCCACTGTTGCAGGCAGGGAGTAAATCTACACCTTGTGAGATAAATGCCACCTACAACGTCCAAAATTAGATAAAACGAGGAGGTATCAATTCAGATGGTAATACATATTTGTGGTAAAACTTGGAAGGAAGAGTCATTCGTCAGTTTTGCTTTGCTGAGATTCTGCAGGTTTCAAAGGGAAGGCAGCAAAAAAAGGGAATGTGCTACATGCCCCTCTTTAAATTTTCCAACCAGCTAATCCATGATCTCATAGATTGGAAAGATTTCTCGTGGCAAACTAAAAGACAATACTGAGTCAGATGATTAATCTGCTTCCAGAGTGTACTCCAGTTTTTCAGCAATTTATTACTTGAGCTTAGCCAAATGTGAAGAAACAGCTGAAGCAAAGCCAACAACAGGACATGTATGCTGTTTACAAGAATGATTTCAATACTATTTCACTGTATGTAGGTTGAAGAAAAATTATGTACTTAACACTATTAGTTAGAAGGAAGCCTATTAAAATGCATACTATTTTCTATAATTTTTACCTTCTGAAAAACCTAAATCTTAATGGTGTAGGAAATAATTAAAATAGACTTGGCATTTCCCCTGGTTCCCCCCACCCAGAAGAACTACTTCATTAAACATATTCCACCTTTGAATTATGCAGACATTAATTTTGAGGCTGTCTTGTCCAGCTCAGACCACAGCAGCTGACTTTGCAGTGGAAACATTAGGTACCAATTCTCAAAAGACTGGCAAAAAAATTTGAGTTTATTCAATCTACATGGCCTCTTTGGAGCACTAATTAACAGGATAAAATTGTACATGAAGTCCTTCCAAACTTGTTTGCAACTGCGGTAGCTAGACACTTTTATAATACACTTTAAAAGCAGCATCTCAAAGTATTTGCAGAGTTGTCCCTGTATTAGGTACTCTGCAGGATATCAGGAAAGAAAATGTAAGCCTTCAGAGGATAGCAAATTCCAGTAGTGGTCTTTGGTAAAAATTAAAGATAACCCACATGATGGAAAACATGGCAAAGGATAGCAGTGAAAAGGCAGCATCACCCACACACAGAGAAGCTCTTCTTCTAGAATAAAGATACAGATTGTGCCAGCAAGCCTGAATTGAGCTCAACTGGTAGGAACACTTTCCGTCACAGAGATATCAGTAAGTGTGTCACGTTCTGCACTTCTGAAATGAATTGGTACAAGTATTTACATTCCTTGGCAATTGCTATGAAACTTCAGGGCCACTATTAGAGCCTTATTAAACATGCACATGGACAGAAGGGAATTCTCTACCCCAGCAGGCAGCAAACTCCATGACAGAACACAGTAGCTATTAAGAAAGCCATGCCACCAAAAGAGAGAAAGTTAAAAGTAGTATTTAATAAAAAATAAGCAAACAAAACCTCTACAATCCTGCAGATGAATTCAGACAGGGACATGTATACACTGAATTTGACCCAGTACACTAGCAAGCAATTAAGAACACTAAAGATGCTACACTTCCAGAAACATTTTTCCACCAATAAAGGCCCATGGTTTTCTGACTCCACTAACTACAAAACTGTCAGATGGGGCACATGTCACTCAGTACACATTTGGCAGCTTCCCCTTCTTTTCCCACACCATCCCTGAGATCTCATGCAAGTAATTGAGAAACTTGAACTATTTCCTTCAAGCTCTCCTGGAGTCACACTACCACCAACTTTCAAACGACCTCTTTGCTTCACCTCTCTTGAGTCTGTACGTTTAGCCTGAAACTCTAGGAGTGCAGAAAAACATCCCTCTGTGGCAGGCATCTCCGACATCTTCAAAATCCTGCCCTCCCTTTTGAGTTCATTTCACGCATCTTTGAGTCTGGGGCACAGAAGTCAGACAGACAAGTAATTTGATAGATACAGTGTGTCTGAGCTGACAGCAACAGAGAGAAAAAGGAGAACGGGGAAGAGAGAGACAGCCATCCAACTTCTCGCAAAAGGAACACAAGCAGTTCACTGTGCCACAGAAACAGGGGAACGCAGCTCAACGTTGTTGCCAGGCTTCCATGCAAGATCTGGAAAGTACCAAGTATTCTCCCTGTGGCAATTTCTGTGGCATACTGTCAGCGGTCATTTGCAGACCAGAAGACTCTCTACAAGAGAACAATGGGAAAATACAACAGCAGGTTTAGTTTCCTTTGACAACGCCACACCAAGCCCCTTTGTTTAAAAGATTAGTGTCGACAGTATTTCACAGACTAAATATCTTTCCTCCGCGTTCACTTTTCTAATGCAAAACATTGTACCCTACCTGAAACACAGCAGCAGCCCTCCAGGCTTGCCTCCTGGGGACAGTGACAACACATATGGGCAACAGCTTATCGTAAAGTCTTCGTACATGCTGGACTAGTCTGCTAGACCCTGTTTTGACCAGATTAGAGCTTTCCACTGTGAGAAGCAAGTGGATTTAAAGCCCAAAATAATGTTATCCTATTTAATCTTGTTATTTTGTGTGGCTGGGGGGAAAAAAAAAAAAGACAGATTTTTTTAACTAGAGATAAAACTGTAGATGCTGTTGCTTTACCTGAAGTTCTAGAAATCAAAACTGGTTGTCAGCTGAATGTCTAATCTTTTTAACTGTGTTTTGCTATAAAAGGATATATAATAGGATAAAAGTATGCTTTTTTATGCTTTATTATGTGGAAAGTTTTGATTATGAGGAAAAAGAAATTACATCTAATCTATATACACATACCATTTCTGAACAGGTAGGACAACTTTTCAGTTCATTCCGTATTCTAATGCATGCTCCTAAGAGCGATTAGCAATGCAAGGAGATGCCCTAGTTGGGTACAATCAGGTACATCTCACATTAAGTAATCTGAACAGACAGATTAGTTTTTCCATGTCCTCACAAGGTATATATGTGTAGGAGGAAACGGGAAGGAGAGAACTCTAACCCGCACATCCACCTAATGCCCTACTCCAGACTGCACTGGGAACCATATTAACAGTAATGTAAAGCATCATCTTTTGAGAACAGACCACTCCTAAATCATTCTAATTAAAAAATAATAATACAAATATTTGTTCATCTACTAATACGGACTACAGATGGTTATTTTTGTGAACAGTATATTCCCTCCTCTAATATAGATAGCTATTGTAGTCCAGTATTTATAAAATCTTATTACTGTATTTCCTAACACGCACTGAAGGAATAACTTGTCCTTTTACAGTTTTACCACTAGAAACTTAAAGAACAGGGAACATAATTTCCTAAAATTAGAGGCAGAATTTGAAAGGATAAATAATAGCAATCATCACTCAGAGCCTCACAGCTGGGTGCACTGCATTCATTAACAAAATGGGAGAGAAGAAAACACAAAATTCTCAGAAAGTTCCTTGTGGCTAATTAGTCAGGAATCACTGCAGCAAAATTATAAGCACGTGCCCTTGGCCTGCCTGTAGCTGTTGACCTATAGTCAGCAGCTTACTACTTTTTCCCAAGCAGATTGCAGATGAGCTTCTACTTGGAAATCAACCAGTTAAAAATTATCTTCCCCAATAGTGCTTAAGTGGAAGATGGAAGGAATTTTTGACACATCAGTAAATTAGAGGAATTTTCCCCAGAAGAGGTCTATCAGTGTAAATGCTTTACAGTTCAGAATTACTGTGCTGGCTCTGTCAGATACAGAGATCAATAGAAAATGTTTTAACCACTTATAATCCCTCACATTACACTGGGATCAGCCCATACCATTAAAATAAACCCCAAAAGCCAGCACTGTGAACAGAAACCAGGGGATTAAAGATGACCCTCCATAGAATAATAATAATGCAAGGATAGTAATTTGAAAAAAGTGACTCCATGGGATCTGCCCTGAGTTAAGAAGCTGAAGATACAGCTAACACAAACTTGCAAATAAAGGACCTAGTATCAGGGCAGAACAGCTGAGTGTGTTTTAACATCTTATGTTCTCAGTGATGCTCTCAGGATATGCCTGTATCACACCCTTAACAATAAGAGAAGGAAAATAGACTGTGGAACATGGGAGAACATGTACAATGGTTCTCATCTCCATGTCACAGCTATGCCTCAATGTCCAAGTTATCCTACAAGAGCTGGCAAGGAATGAATTCAAATTCCTCATGTGATGGAAGATAAAAAGACTCCAGCTTTCGTTAAGCACTATTAGACAAAAAGAACCAACTTAGATGTAAGATTTGCTTCTCCAAAACGCATTTTAATCCACATGAAAATAAACATATCAGTTCATACTAAATGTTTTCCTAGAAACTTTATAGTGCTTAGTTCAATATCTTCTCATTGCCTTTAAAAAGCCTGGATCTCTTAATTTGATTCTTCGAGCATGCGATATACATAAAAGCAGAAAGAGTTACCTGCAGTCAGGAGAGATTCAAAAGACAAGAAAACTGACTTAAAACACCTTCTAAAAGTTACTGATGCTAGCCTGTGATAATGTATTACAAATCAATTTATTTTTCTTGTTTGTTGTGTACTTCCTAGAGAAAAGTTGATTCACACTAGCAAGAAACTAGAAGACGCATCAGCCAGTAGCTGATCTGCAGTCAAATGTAGTGTTAATGTTACACTAGAGACAGCACTATATAAACACTTCAAAAACTACTTAGGTCAGCATACGTTTCATCACTGTCCTAATTTCCATATTCAATATTAAAATGAAAACTGATACTCAAATTTACTTGAAGCATTAACTTTTTACTGATATTTTTCTATAATCTGCATTTTAATGAAATACGTAATCATAGTGTATATATTTTTAAAAACAAATTGAAAACAGTATTAAACTTCAGAAATACATAAGCAAATAAAACACTTTTTCATTTAAGAAATTAAAGATTTAATAAACTGAGACTACATCAACAGCAAGTAATCCATAGTCATCAATTTGAAATAGTTTATGTTTTGTCTTATTTCATAAGTGTATCCTCTGAGAAATAAGAATTGGAAAATCTCAGCCTCTAATCAATGGCATTTCTTTGTAAGATAAAAACCACTCCCAAATATTCTGCATTTACATTTCTTAGAGGCTTATCAGCTTTATTAATTGTTTTCTGTAGACTCAAACTAATGGACATAATACAGAAAGAACAAAACATTCCTCCTGCACCTGCAGAATGGGTCATTGATGTCTAAAGCAGATTTATCACTTTAGCAAACTCTTCTTACTTGCTCTCAGCTAATGGCTTCACTTCCAGCACTGGTTTGACTTTTCTTCGGAACTTTGTACCTCATGAATATTTTAGTTTCAGAAATTAATGCAGCATAATATTAGACTTCATTACAGGTTGTCACAAAGACAAATCACAACTTAAATATTTAAAGGAAAAATTATTTCAAATTTGGAAAACTATTTCAAGTCTTCTTTTAAAACCTGTCTTGTTCAGTGCTGTCTCCCACAGTATATGTACAATTTTTTCACTATTTACAGTTAATCTAGTGCTTGTGAGAAGTACTTGAATTAACTAGTGACAGACTTGCTCAGATGGAAGAGGTAAAACAGCATACAGGATGCCCATACCAGACTGGAATTTTTCCCATGTTGTCCATCTTCATCTTCAATTAGGGTTAAGTCTTCCTTTCATTTAATTCAGACAGATATATATAAAAAATAGTAACAATTTTTTTTTCATTTACAATTTTCCCACTCTCCAGCAGAAAATCTTTACTGACATTAATGCAGGAAAAACTAACTGCTCTTGCCAAGGACTCAAACACAGCCAGATATACCACATTTGACGGTGTTGGATGTTCTGGTAATAAACAGGAAAATGACTGCTTTAAGTCTGTTTAGGAGAAGGAAGAAAAATCCCTTTATTTGCTATCCTTAAATAAAGAAATTATTTGGGGTTTATTTCAGGAAACAGAGAAACATACATAATCTGAAAAATTATTTGGTTTCAAGTGCAACTCCTCTGAGCGAAGACAATTTGCATTCTTTTTAACTGGGTTCCCTAGCATGAGATCACATTCTTATTTTTAGCCCAGTGGGTGCACAGCATTGTCACACATTTCACCCAGCTGCGATGCCATTCCCAGCACACTGTGCAAGCGTGGTCCTGCCGCCCCGTGAGAGCAAACAAGTTGTACTCCAAGGCTTGCCCCATCCTCCACAGCATTTGGCAATGCTACAAATGCACATTGCCTATTTTTGAAAGAAATTCAGGTTTTCATGGAGGAGGAGACACAGATAAACCATTGGATAGCTTTCATGGTGGGTGAAAAAAGTTTACAAATACGCTTTGATCAACTAATGCAATATTGTATCTCCCCAAGGCTACAGAGAGCCCTCAGTAAAAGGGGGAGAGCCGGCAGATGTCTGCTCTGCCCTTGGCTGGGAACAAGCCCCAGGCCAAGGTCCAAGCAGAGCCTGGCTCATGACTGTTCCTCTCCTTCAAGGACTTTCTGGGACTGATTTCCTTCTGGCGTCAGTCAGTACTTCTTGAAACTATGAGTTTTCACCTGAGAGATTAGATGGGTGAAGGCTGGGCAGAGCAAATCCTTTTCCAAAAGCCATCTCCTAATAGCACTCTGCTGAAGGACTAGTGTGAACAAATCCTGCAGAAAGCCTGGCTGATAAGGCTCTTGTAGCCCTGTGATTATCGAGCATCTGAGCTTCAACCTTCATGATAAGGTGGAGCCTATCAGCAAAGACAAACCTTGAAGGCCAATATGACCATTCAGATTAAGGACAAAAGTTCTCTTACGCTTTCTTAGCTCTGAATATGGGTGGACCTCACATAAGTCACACTTTTGTATCCAAGTGTACAGACATAAGGTAGGGCAAGTATAGCCATTTGAACTAAATTAATTTAATATTGTAAAGGCACCGTTTAACAGTACAATCTGTATTTACAATTCAAGCAGGCACATTTTTAAAAGCAGTCCTGAACACAGATTAGTGGTCTGTAAGTATGTAAAGATTGCTGCAGTGATAAGATTTGCCCAAAACAGCATCCAGGTAACAGTAAACTTCCTCAACACAGCACAGAGCAGTGATTTCCATGGGCACTGAGCCTAGCACCATACTGAACTTGAAAATCACTAGATTTACAAGAGATGGAAAAGGACTAAAAGTGATTGGAAAACATTTCTCCCAAAGGCACTGAAGAGCTAGTTCAGAAAACAGTATCACAGTACATCAATTTTGTAAGTTAGACATGGCAAGCAGGAGATCCCTTTTTCAAAATACCCTTCAGTTTAGCAGAAGGCAGTTGAGATTAAAGCCTAGTAGAGTAAAGCTTTGTAACAAAAATACTTAGTTACCTAAAAGACATAAACATAATAAACAATCTCATGGAAAGATACATAGATCAGACGGTCATATTCCCAAAATTTAACATGACCATTTAGGAAACACACAAGAATTCAGGCTTTTTCCATGGCAGAGAAGTCTGACCCCCAGAGCTACAGCTTCTCTGGGCCAGTGACCCAACTCCTCACCCTCAGTGCTCCTATTTTTAACAGTGTCCAAATGTTGATTCTTCACCAAAAGCAAGCATTTCATATTTGCAAAGCCAAAAGCTGAAGAAGGAAAAACCATCTCGTTGATCAGACATCCCCAGTTACACTCAAGCCAACAAGCAACCGCTGTAGCAGTGAGTGCCACTGAGGCAAAGGGGTCACACACACTGAAGCAAATCCACACCTCCCCTTTTTTCTCCTCTTAGCTGGAAACAGGGCAGCTTCATAAACTCACTGTTGAGGAAAAAAAAAAAAAAAAACAAACAAAAGTCCCCAAAGTCCACACAAGAATAACCCCAAACCCAAATATTTAACCGAAAACCACTTTTTGAGCAGTCATTCACAAACTGGGATAGTTCCTGCTTCCCTATTCATTAAAAAAGAAAAATTCCTAGAAAAATATAATTAATTTCTTTTTACTGTATTCCAATGTAGTTCAATGCCCTACTAGCTCCCCTTGCATGAAAAAGACAGGCTTTTGAACTGGATGTCAAATTTACTGGGTTTATATTTACTGCATTTCAAATTTACATTAAATATGCTTATTGGATTTATTTGACTCCAGGAAAGTCTGTCTTCTGAAGTGAATGAGGTACAACTCCTATGAAAATTATAGGGAATGATGAAGTAATTAAAAAATCTTATGACACATGAATAAACTGATTTTATTTCAAGCTTCATTACGCAGCCTTAGTTTTAACATATTCTAACTTCTCAGAGTTTAAAAAGGAAAGTTTAATAGCTTTTCTAATTTTTCCAGATTTCCAACTTTCTATTTGCTTGCTGCTTCATCCACAGAAAAAAACGACATCAAGGTCTAGAGTGCATTAGCATGGACCCATTAGCATGGACCTGTACCAGATGATAAAAAAATCCATTTTGTTTCATGGACAACTGCCTACAGCAGAGTAAAGGCAAGTCCCAAGAATTCCCCAAGCATTGCCTCAAAAACTCTGCAAGAGACTGTGCACTCATGGTGCAGGTTCTGGAGGCTTCTGCTCTTCAACCTGTTCAGTATCTGGTGACACACTGGAACAGGTTGCCCAGAGAAGCTGCAGATTCCCCTTATTATTAGAAATGTTCAAGATCAGATTGGATGGAGCTCTAAGAAACTTGATCTAGTGGAAAGTGGACCCTGCCTCCATCATCACTAAAATCTACCCCACTCTACCCCTGCAGCCCTCAGTCAGGGTCTCCTCAGCTGTTCTGTAGGGCTAAAGACTACACAGTCAGGAGTGGCAAAGGCTGGAGGACATTCAGTTGTGATGCTGAGACCTGTACATGAAGCCTGATTAACACCAGTGCTATGAGAGACTACAGCACACTCAGCAGAAACACCTGCTATTTTGGCAGCTCACATCTGATTGCTGAAAGAGTTGCAGCCTGGCAAACAGGACAGGTCAGTGGTGTGGTGGAAAAAGGGTCTTCCCAACACTGCTGAGTCCTCCAGAGCTCAGCCTGACCTTCTTTTGAGAAATCAAAAGGGTGCTAAAAATTTGCAGAGATAATAATATCTAAAAAGTGGCAGCATGGACCAGGCCCTCAGAAGTGCCTCTCAACTGCCCACGGACAAGTCCCTGCAATACAGGCAGCCGTGGCTGTTACCAACTCCATGGAAGAGATTGCCCCATATCTCAAGTCAGTATATGCAGGGATGATACCTTCCCTCTGGGAGCTGCATTTGGGAGCCATGGTCCCAGGGCATGGAGTGAGTGCCTCCCACCAGCAGGTACTGCAGAGAGCTGGCACCATTGCCATGCTGGGAGCTCAGGGGCTCCTCAGCAGGTAGGAGTGGATCCCTATTTGTTCTGAGAAGGAGCAGGAATCCAGTGTGGAGATGGAAAGTATGGAATCAGGCTCCCAAATGGCATGGTACCCAAAACATGCACAAAACCCAATGCCTGCAGCCAGAAACATGAAGTAGGAGAGAGGGTAGCTGGCACTACCCAAACCCAATTCTGCAGCAACCAATACATTTGACCTGCTGACAACACCCTGCCAAATTAAGCTGAATATCCCCAAATCCCACAGGAATACCAAATGCTATCTATTTTCTTCTGTCTTATGCATATCTCCCAAGAATTCATTTCCCTATAGACTAAGTATAAAGTTAATAAACTATAGTTAGGTCAAGGCCCTGCTTCATCTTCACTCCCCCTGTCCTTCCTTCTCCACCATTCCTTCTCCTCCTCCTTAATACAAACAACAAAAACCATCTTCTCCTTTAGCTGTTCTATGCTGCATCCTCAACAGGTTGCAAAGGTAGGAAGGGTAATGTTCAGAATATAGAGTGTAAGAAAAGAAAGTTAGTTTGAAAGTCAATAAATAAGATACTGGGTGTAACTGGAAGCTAATGCACACAGTTCTAAGATTATACCCATAATATGCTGTACTAAGAACTTCTTACTGAAGCAAAGGAGTTATTCAGAAATAGAAGCAAGAGTGCCAGTAGCTTTCTCCAGCTTTCCTTGGATTATTTCAAACGGATACAATCTGTTTTCACTTTAAAACCTCTGCTTTGCACAACTGTTCAGAGGGCTTCATCTTCAGCGCAACACTGCTTAAAGTAAAATGGATACGAACCTGCATATCATTCATATCTAATGCCTTGCCAACCCACACCTTCTTTTTACTATCTAATTATCATGTACAAGCCTGTCAAAAGTGTCAAAAGCTTTTTTTTTTTTTTTAAGCTGCTACTTTTATCATCTGAAAGATGTCATCACTTTTAACAATGCTCATTTCTTTCCCAAGGTTTGTGCCTACAAAAGGTCAGAAGAATCCCCTGGACTTCAGTGCACTCTGCACCAGTCACCTTAGGGGCCTGGTCTTATTTGACTGCTCCATGTTTTCCACTCCCACAGCTGTGGAAGTGGGAATTCTACTCATACGGATTGCACCATACGATAACTGACATTTAGTATGCAGCTCTCAACCACAGCTCGCTGAAGGACAGGTAACAGGGACTCAGAGAGCAACAACATGTCAGTTTTTCCCGGCTGTAACTGGAAAAAAGAGGAAAGATTTCATAACTGTGCAAGGTGCTGACTTGTCAGCGGAGTCACAGAATTGCTGTTTGCAGCACAAAATGATTTCCAATTTTTACACAGGTATAACTATTTATGCTGCAGAACAAAAGGTACTACAATAAACTGGAGGTAAACCCAGATTATTTACACTAGTTTTTTAAGACAGATGAAGTTTCTACTAAAAAAAACCAAAACCCTTACTACTACATTTACAGTAAAGATAAAGCTTCCACGGTGCACAGTCTCTGCAGCAGATGAACCCAGACAGTCTGGTAAACTGAGCGATGGCTGCATGACACCAATTGTTTTAAAATCACTTTATATATTTTAGCCATTACTAAATCTAGTAAACTTAGTTAATACAAACTAGTGTAGTGCCAGAAGTGCTCTATGCCACAGTTGGGTGAACACCCAAACAGAAAGAACCTGTCACAATCAAGATGTTTGAAATAGCTTTTTTCCTCCCTGATGTATTCGTCCTACTTCTAATCCACTCCCACAAGACACTTATTTTAAGGAACTCGGACTGGAAAAAAGTTAGGAATAGCCAGGAAAAGGTGTCCTGTATCCATTTAATTCTTGGAGGAAGCACATGAGAAGTGTTCAATAGCATCTGAAGAGCCTTGCTAGGAAAGGTGAAGGTGCTTGCTGTTTGGGATACAGACTGCCACAGACTTTGCAACTGTTTGCTTGCTGAGCATGGGACTGGCAGTCATCATGCAGAAACAGAATTACAAAGATCAAAAAACTTGGGGTTTTTCCCCCTACAAATATCTTTCCTCGCCTCTTCTGGTACTTGTCAGTGGTCCATTGGGCATCATCTAAGAAAATTGGGCTGAAACATCTCCCCCTTGAATCTCTTGTTCCACTTCTTAAATGGATTAACCAGTTTATAATGCCATATATTAAAACACTGACAAAATATATGTGGCTTTCCACACCACTGACTTTAGCAACTGTTCCAAATTAAAAGCAAACCACAAAAGAGACAGTCTTAGCAATTCTGTAATTTTAAGGTCCTTACTAAAAATCAGCTGTTTCACCTGTGTTAAAATATCTGCATGATGGAAAGAAGGAAAATGTCAAAAGCATAAACTTTATTATCCTTCTCCTTGCCCCCAGAGAGGCTTCAGCCAGGCAACAGCTTCTTCAAAGCTTCACATCACACATGCCTAGAGACTTAAACCAAGAAAAGCAACTGCCAAATTCAGGAGGCAGTAAAAGGCTTAGATTTAGAGGGCTCCCTGAGGCTAAACATTTTTTTAAATTAAAAACTAAAAAAAAAACCAACAAAAAAAATAGAAAAGAGGAGAAGCCCTGAAGTTACTCCCTCCTGGAACAATATGCACACAAATCTCTCATAACCTTCTGAGTCACAACTACCAAGGTTAATAACCCAGCATCGACCAAACGGCTTCTGGGCTTCAGAAAATCCTACAGAGCCTTGCAGGAATCACCGGAGCTGCTTTAGGCTTAGTTCATCTTTTTGGAAGCAAAGAAGAGTAACAGGACGCAAAACTGCTCTCTTTCAAGTTTTTAATCCAGGTCTTACTACATGGGACCACTGAAGATGACTACTAACTCCTGCAAGAGTATTTGTGTTTAAATTTCTCAGTGCACAGAGATCTTGCAGATCTTCCTCTTCCCCTTGCAATGAGTCTACTGTAATCAAAAGAATTGCTTCACCTGCACTCAGCCAGATTTGATTCTGAGAACAGAGCAGCAGCAGCACACTGATGATGTTTGTTACTGATTCATTCTGGTTTTAGGGTATGCCTTTTCCTAAAAGGTTGAGGAATAATCTGATTAACATGGCCCTGAAACTAGTATGTTCCCAACTAAGATAATATAAGAAAGAAGATATCAGTGTTCTTTTGATAGAAATTTTACTTCTCTCATGAAAGTATAAAAGAAAATGATAAGAAATACATAGTTACAAAATTCCAAAATGCAAGAAAAAAGGTACGTGATATTCAATTATAATTAAAATTTCTGTGTAAAAAAATATTGAGTACACCTGTGTGCCTGGGGCAACGATTTTTTTATTTTTATTTTTTAATAAAATGTGATGTCATATTCTGCAAAGCACATAAGAAGAATGACAAAAAAGACTGAGATTCAAAGCTTCCAAGGAGGGAGAAAAAGAAACAACAAAACACACAGACACATGGAAAGCAACTATGAAAGCTAAACATTCACCAAATAAAGGCAGGAATCTCAATGGTAAAAGATTTATGTTAGTCCACTCTGCTTAGAACGGGTAACTGGATTGAAAATGAAATTTATGATGCATAGGTCATTTTCCACATCTATGAACCTTTAATTCAATTTTCAATCATATTTATAGCAGTCAAAAAGTACTTTGCCTCTTTATTACAGTCTTCTAGCAGCTGCCTGTCTCTCCCTTACACATTATTTTAAAAGTTTGCCACCACCACTACGCCTGGCACAATACAGAAAAAAAAGGGATCACTTCTACCTGCTACAATACATAACAGATGGGC
Organism: Corapipo altera; assembly: GCF_003945725.1. Taxonomy (NCBI): domain Eukaryota; kingdom Metazoa; phylum Chordata; class Aves; order Passeriformes; family Pipridae; genus Corapipo; species Corapipo altera. Next base: position 7,464,779 of record NW_020884878.1, read on the forward strand.
AACACTTCTAACTGGAATTAATTTATTGATGCTGTGCAACACATGGTGCCACAAGCAGCTGCAATGACAAAAGCAAGGGTCCACTTCCACAAGGCACAATGGCCAATCTAGGAGCCCCCAGTCTGCCTGCAGCACCCGCTACTCCTACAATTTATCTTCTGCTGCCTCTGGAAGCTGATTTAATTCTCCAACTTGGCAGAAAACTAACTCAGCAAAAGGAAAAGCTAAGTACCACACACAGATGCTACATACTTTTTTTTTTTTTTTTTTCTGTTAGGTTAGCATGTTAAACTAACTCTGACAATTTAGTCTGTCAAGTGGGTAAAAACCAGACAGCCAGAGGGAAGGGGAAGCAAGTCCTTCCTCCCAGGCAGCCGCTCAGCGCAGGATGGCTTGTCAGCCCAAGCTGTACATCAGCTGATTAGCCTGAGCTGAAAATGGGAATGGACAGTGGGGCAGGGGCATCAGGTTTGCTCCCAAGACCCGAATCCACTTAACCTCAGTCTCCTGAATTTTACACTACTATCTTCCAGCTCCCACAGCTCTCAGGTTTATTAACCTTTACTCCTAAGCTACCCTATACACTCTCTTATCACATAACATCTGAAGGACGGAGCCTGTCGTTTTTAACATCCCTCAGTGTCCCCATTTATGTTACTTTGTATTCTTCCATTTAATTGACACAGTTGAAACACTATCACATAGTGCTACTCATCTTCAAAGTTAGTAGCAAGATTTTATTACAATATATGCATCAGAAACAAGGTAAATTTTATTTGAAAAGGGAAGATAAAAGGAGAAAAGGTTCTTTCAATTCAGCTTTGCCCTCTGGGAAGGTGGGGAGTGGTAGGTTGTCTTGGCATAGACTCCCTCTATTTAAACAAAATTTAGAAATAAGCACACCAATCAACCAGAGATATACCTTCACAGAAGCTATGATCTCAGAAAGAGTATCTCACCTAGGAATGACAGCTACATAATGGAATCTCTCAAATAACTTACACATGAGACAATGCTGGAATAAACCACACTACTTTGTTCACTGCTGTAAAGTTTCACCTTAATGCCTTACAACTGTGTACTCCATAAAAAATGAGTGAGTAGATACAAATATATTGCTCTTGGGAGACCATACCAACACATATATTTTCCAGCTTTCATGAATTTTAGTTATAAAGCATTCACTTAGCAGCAAACATTTTTCAATTCCATAGCTGAACATTTAAACCCAAAATTCACTTTTTTTAACTCTTTCCAAAAACCAAAACAAAGCATCCAGGTCATAAAAGAAAGCTGAAATACCATTCAACTAACTAATGATTTAATTCAACTATAAATTTGTTTCAAAACACTACTGGTATGATAGCCAGAACCAATTTTTTTTTTCAGGTTTGCACAGATAACATGCTTATTTTAAGTCTTTCAAATAACAGATTGTCCAATGCAGCAAAAACAATCTAAGCAAAACCATTATGCAATAATCAATAATAATGGGGGAAGGGAATCCCATAACCAAAACCCTTACTATTTGTATCCTGTTTATTCACCTGTAAAAGCAGAGGCGGAAACACCAAGCTATTAAATAACAAAAAGGACACGTAAACTGCTACCCCCATATTTCCTCCCCTCCCCCCCTTAAAAGTGACTGGGGTTAGATCTCTCAGTAAAGCAGAACTGTTGTAAATGTAAAGCCTTGATTTTAGTTCCGCCTGATCTGTTAAACCTTGCTCAAAAGAAGTTCAGAGTTTTTCATTTTCAATTCTGAACACGATCAATGCCCATAATGATCTTTTTGATAAAGAAATTGTTAATAAATCTTTGGACCTACAGACATGTTCAAGCCCAACACAAGGCTTGGGATCTCTTCTCCATGAGATCCAGAATCTCTTCTCAAGAAAAAGAGAGTGGAACAATGAGTAAGCAACTTCTCCATCGGTGTACCAACCATATTACTTCCCAAAACAGAAGGAAAGATGGTTGGATACTAGAGACTGGGAGAAAACATCTCGCAAAGATGATGACAGCACAACTGCCCCAGCTTCACCTGCCACAGCTCATATTTCAGTTTGGACCCAGAGGGTGCTCATGCAGTGATCATCACCCATCACCCCTCTTCGGTTCACAGAGTGGCCAAGCTTTGGAAGTGCACTCCAGGAGCGCTCCAGGAGCACTCCAGTGCTGATTTGTGTTCAGTGGACAGCATCAGGTTAGACCTAGTCCACAATAAATGCAGAGACACATGGATATCTAAGTCCTCACCACAAACTATTTTGCGTTACAGATTTCTTCCTCTTGACCCACACTCCCAGCTAATGTAGACACAGGGCTAAAACACAGCATCACAGAGCTATATATACCTCATATATACCTCTTTTATAGTATTCAGCTCTTCAGCTGCAAGATCTCACAGTATACCATTCAAGAAAAGGCTTATCTATATGCCACCAGTAGCTGACCCCAGCCTATACGTCTGCCAGACTGCACACCAAACCCCAACATTTTAATAATGGATCTTTCCTCACTTCTCAGCAGAGAAAGGCCTCAAGCCTTGCAAAACATATAAATGCTTAACTTAAAAATTGTATGTATAAAATATTTGGTCCCAGAGGACCCTTAATTAGTTCATTAAAACTTCTGAACACAGAGGAAATCACTTACTTCCATACTGAAATATGGCTACCACTGGGATTTCTCTGTCTCTCACAAACACACACATGCTGTCTAGCATAAAAGGGAGAAAAAGAAAAAACCTACCCTCACACCTCCCTCCGTGTATGGTATTATACAGGGTTTGCTAAATTACAGTGGTGTGTATTTTTTACTATGAGAACCAAAATTTCTAAGAATCCTTATTTTCTTAGACTCAACTGAAGTTTGCCATAAGTATTTCCACAGCTTGAAACTGCAGTCCTACTGAAGTCCACAGCCAAACTCTTATCAGTTGCACAGCATCTCAATTTTGCCTCTTACCCCAAATCACATCAGTAATTGTTTACTGTGTTACACTGAGATGTTTTAAATGTGCTTTATAACTCTGTCTCATATAATGCATGGACATAAACTCCTTAAATTCAATTTTAAAATTTAATAGAAAATTCTTTTAGGTTCACAGTTAGGAACCTAGAAAGGATGGCCTGATTTTTTAGATCATTTGAGCATAGTCCTGGTTGTCACTGCCCTATAATTTTGGCCTATATTTGGAAGATGTAAAGCAAAAAGGCATCAATGCAGACACTGGTTTGAATAAAGAGTGGCCTGAGCCTCAGGATATGCTAATGCCTGTAAGGTTTTTATCAGTTTGGATAAAGACCTCGTTGCCCCCTGCAGCCCAGCCAGCCTTGCCAGACCACCCATGTAGCCACAGACCTCTCCGACCTCCAAGATCCCATCCTCCACCACCATCCCAGCACATGCCATTCATCAGACACTGAGTGGCAGGACCATGTCCTGTAACACATTATGTCTGACTTACTTCAGGGTCAGGAGAAGGACCCACCTGTCAGATCCTGCAAGCTCTTTAAAGTGAGATCTCCATGTGGGAGATGGAAGGATGCTCCCTAGGCAGCAACAGGTCTGTGTAAAACAGCCTGTGAAACTCTGGACAGGGAAGGGAAAAAGGAAGCAACAAAGTGATAACTAGTCTTAGTAAACATAAAATAAAACAAAACTGACTGTCTGTCAGCATCTTTCTCAGGTTTCAGGGTGATTTTTTTCCCCAAGGGGAAAAGATAAAACAAGAGCTGCTCCTAATGCTGCTGATTTTGGGGTACAAAACCCTTCAACAACCTCAAGGAAATTCTAGACACCACCACCCAGTCATGCCCACTTGAGAGTACAGGAGCTGCAGTGGGAAATGGCAAAGGCTGCTTCAGTTTGCTGTGTTTTTCAACACAGTTGTAAGAAATAGGAACATCTAGTTTTCATGAAATACAAGGTTCTTTACAAAGTCTTCATTTTAAAATATTTGCCTATACTAACTTGAAACAAAGACTATTCCTCAATTTACATACTGAAATGTGCTCATCTATTCTGTACCTTAGGAACTTCACATTTCAAAGTTTAGCTTAGGTTCCTGTTCACACACAGTTCTCAGACAAGCCAGTAACAATGTTTCACATACTGGCCTGCAACAGATCACAGAAGTTATACTTAAAAACAGAAAACATTTCATCTTTCCTGTTTGCAGGAAGCTTATGAAAGTTTCCAATCAAATACAGGGCCTACGCTGTTAAGAAATGTAAAATGCTTTTATCACAGTAAGGTGTTTATTTCAGATTTTAAATCCAAAAATGCTATTAGTTTTTACATTTCACAATACCTAAAAACAGTGTTAGAGATCTCCAATACTAGTTTTCAAGTGAATATATTATATTTATTCAATAATCAGTCATTCCAAAGCAAGACAAGAATATGATGGACTGTGTCAGATTTTACCCTTTGGAAGTAATGGAGTGTGGACAATCTCACTTAATTACTTTCCAAATAATTAATTTAGGGAAATCATGTTAACATATCATTATCCCCACCACATCTCCTTAAAAAACCTCAGGGAGCTACATCCACATTTTAATTATGTAATGGAAGAACATTTTAAATTGTGTTTCATGGAAGAAGAGCATCATCCATAGCTCCTTCTGCACTCCCTCGAAGCTTTCATAATTCCTTATGGTTGCCCAATTAGTGTCATTTGCAAACAGCAAGCACCCAACAAAAAGGTAGTCATTACACTGTTTCATGCAACCTTCCTACTTATTCTCTCACAACATCCTTAAGATTTTAGTGATCAAAAGACAGGTTCTTCATTACAGCTTTGCAAAATTTCTCTTGACAAAGGAACCGCAGCATCAACCTTAAAATCTTCATCTTAAATTTCTAAGGAAAGGAGAAACAGGAGAAAAGTCAGGATAAAACCTATTAAAATGTATGTCACCGACTGGTGTACTCCCTCACTGTCTCCTCACGTATTCACTTTTTAATATTGTAGTTTTAATATAATTTTAATCCTTATTTGAATTGTTTGCACATGGTTTAAGCTTCAGTAAAAGAATTTGAGTTTTGCTATTCTTAATTAGAACTTAAAACACATATTTTATCAGTTCTGTAAAGTCCTATTAAATTTTTAAAAAACTCCTTGAAGATCAGATAAAGCATGTTTTTCTGCTGAGAGCCCAATGCTTTAATTTGCAATTCTGTATGTTGTTTTATTCATGACAAAATACTTGATACTTGTAGTTTCTCTCCATACTACTACCACTGACACATATTCTCTATTGAGGTTTGACTATCACTGAAGGATTCTCTCATGACTGGTCTACATTTTCATTTGTTTTTAGAAGCCTAGTTACAAAAAGAAAAAAAGGAAAAAAATTAAATTCCAGTAACTATAATTAACGCCATTCATTCATTCAACTAAAACAAGTGTTAATAATTCATGATTTGGAAATAAACAGCTAATTAAAGGGCAACAAATCCAGTTTACTTATATAGTGTCTTACTAGTAATAACAGTTTGAGCTTTAATAGCCTAACAATATATATTGTGCAAGTGTCCATTACAGCAAGTTATTTTTAATTCATAGTATACTTATTTATTCTGCATTCAATTACTGCACATACAGAAAAAAAAAAGTGTTTTTGTATGCCACCCCTCCCTTTACTCCAGGATAGAAGAAAAAACATTCTAGAATCAGCTTCTAGTCCATATAGCTCCAAAATGCATAAAACCGACACTTAATGTAGAGTCCAGTTCAGCATTACATTTAAGAGTTCAACTCTAAGAGCCAGAACAAATCTCATTGAAACATAAATTCATAAAATGCTGTCCAAGCAATGCTGGGTAATAAAATCTTCCACTGTCCTACAAAGTTGACAGAAGTTTCAAGTAGGGTATCTTCTCCACGCCTGAATTCAAAACATGCTGCTGTTCTGGAGAGAACAGGTCCAGAGATGAAACGTGAGAAAGCCTGGTTTGTCTGCCTGGCTGTGTTGTTACGGACTTCTGAGAAAAACAACATGAGTAATGCTATTAACATTTTTGCAACATCTTTTTAAACATGCTTGCAACACCTTTTCATACACACAGTGCATGAATCTGCCCAGTGAGAACCAAATTAAATCCAATTTTGCTCTGCATTATTCCTAGGAAGTGATCACAGTAAAACAAACTACAGTCTCTTCCAGTCCTTGACAGATTTGAACTAGTGACCTGAAAGCTACAGGCTCAGTTTACCACTGTTCCTTCCCCAACCCATTCTACACTGTGGGATTCTGGTCCAGCTGTAGGAAGAGGGTAAGTGGCTGCATTTTGGAAGGTGAGGGAGAGGAAGCGTAAGAGTCAAGTGGGAAAGAAGAGACAGCTGCCAGAACAACACTGTCCATACAGATTTCCTGTTTGTGGCGTTCACTTCCTCACCGACAGGGCATCGCTCCACTTGTGGACACAGGAGTTGGAGAGAAGAGGTACATATGTTCCATTTATTTTTGGGAATGGTGGATAAGGAGAGAAGCAGAAGATTCAAACTGGAAATAAACTGACAAAAACTGAGTCACACAGTTTACTTTTCTTGACTTAAAAGGAAGAGTGACTGACAGTTATCAAAACTATTACCTGTCAAAATTCCTATGATTAAGTGATTTTGGCAGGAGGAAGCAAAGGAATCATTACTTTTCAAGGGTTTTTTTTTATTACTCTACTCTTTTTTTTAAATAAATGGTAATATAATTTGTATCATGTTAAAATTTTCTCAGACTCTAAATTTTTCTATTAACACTTTGGGTAATCTGTTAAACAGAACTGTAGTTAATATTATGGAATCCCTTGCCAAATAAATCAATTTCATTAAGAAATAATTTGTTTCACGCTTTTTTTTTACCGCTTTACCCAGACACTCTAAACTTGAAGCTTCTATCAAACAGGGCATCTGTGGTTGCAGAAATGGCTGTTTGACAGCTACGGTTTTCCCACTGGCCATATGAAGGATATCAAAAATATGCTGCCAGTTCCAAATGAATCACAGATAAATTCTCACTTCCATCTCTAAGTCTACAGAGGCATTTTGCAGGAATCCCAGATCTCACCCTTTACATTTCACATACCTAATAATCCTGCCCACAGCAATTACTGTGGTGAAGGCTGTGCAGACAGAGAATAAATAGCTGGGGAATTGTGGTCAGAGGACCCACGAACCTCTGCCCACTCCCCACGTGCCTTCCCAGCCTGTCTGTAATCACTAGTGATCACTCCTGCAGCTCAGTAAATCAGCTGGAGGCAAGATGAGCACTGTCTATAATCCCAGTATGTCTTGTTCTGTAGAGTTTCATGTCCAGCATGGTTCTCTCCATCAGTTTTTGATGCTAAAAACCTCAAACCTATCTTGCCTTATCACCTATACCTTCAGCTTAAATAATACATGACTAACACTCTGACTAACTGTAAATAAACATAATGGCTTTCTACCTAAAAGTTACTTCAATTCCAGGCACAGTTAATATTATCTAAGCTTTACTTTTCAACATGCAAAATAAACCCAGAGTGTTCTTCATTACCAAGAAAGTGAGATGTAAGTTGAGAACTGTCCTTGGGTGTTGAGTTATTTTAGTGTCTTTCTTTAAAATAAACAAACAAACAGAACAGGCACAGACACTAGCAAAACATTTTGTGCTCCTGAAGACTGTCTCCTGAAAATGAGGAGATAGCAAACAAATCAATAAATATGATAAACTCCTCCAAAGTAAGTATGCACTTTCCACTGCGTTTACAACTAAGGAAACTAAGGCATCAAGAATGAAATAACTTGCCTAAAATCACAGAGGAAGTTTGTATTTCTTGCTTTGATGTTACCTCAGTCTGACACTTGTGTTCATTAACGCAATGTTTCTCAAGTGCCAACCGTACCTTTACTGCTCTGTAAGAGTTTGAAGAAACTAGGTGTCTTTGAACTAGCTGTGCTAAATATCTGCCCTAGATTTTAGACATGCAGCTCAAAACTAACATATATTCCTCACCTCCTTCCTTCCTTCTCCATCTACCGTATTTTTTACGCATCACAAGCCGTAGAAATACATCACTAAACAATCATGCAAACTAGACCTGCATATGAGTGAAGAATCAAATTCTTCTCCTGAACCCAGGGCCCTTTCTAGAAAGAAAGGGAGTCTTGGGGCCAGTTTGCTCTCACATTACTTCTTTCCTCCCTGACCAGGTCCTTCACTAGCCAAGATCCTGTTCTCTCATTCCCATCACAACCTCCACCACTGCTCCCTTCTTCCTCATCCCCTCTCTGGCTCCCACCCATTCCAAACAAGGAGAACGGATTGAGAAGTGGGAGAAGCTGCAGCCACTTTTGGCCCAGGCTAGACCTCAGTTGCCACCCTACAAGTGATCTGCAGTTATTTTTACAGGAGCACAGGCTTTGTATCCTGACCTTTTGAAACAATATGTACAGGTAGTATCTTTATCATTTCGTCTCTCTAGAAGCATCAGAAAATCCCATCATGTCTTTCCTTGTAAAGCTAAAAATAAGCCTGTTCAGAACAGAAAACCTTACAGCATACAACAATGATCACTTTGAGTGCTTACCAGCCATTTCTGTACTTCACTTCACCATATGCTAAAATCATATTGTCTTTCATATCTCTACCACTTGCTTGCTTCATTTGGTTCTTCTTTATGCCTGCCCCACTCCCAACTTCATATCATCTTTCATACTACCCATTATACTTGCAAGAGCTTTCCACTTCCCTGTAAAGCAATTTTCCTTGACTCTTTTCAGCCTCAGAACTGGTATCCTCTATCTGTATTTTCTTCCTCATGGGTCATGTGTGAAATACCTGATCAAGGCTGTACTCAAAGGCCTGATTATCTTTAATTCCTCCTTTCATTTAATATAGTCTCACTGAAGGTTAACTCATAAAAAGAAAGGCTTTCATAAACACAGAATAATACAAGTTTACAGCAGCCCTTGAGCTCACTATCTACAATGAGATGACAGCTAAGCAAGTAGTTTCATCAGGAACACATTCTAGAATATACTACTTCAGGATTAACTAAGATTTTAAAACCTATGTACAGCATAAATACATATGGCTTATTTCCAGAAAGTATAATAGGTGCTCAGATTTACTAAATCAACACGAGGGACAGTGCTCAGGAATAAGCTACTCCGCTTTTCCAAACTATTCAGAAAGTACTGCTACTCCTGCTCTCACATGCATGCTACTATCAGGATCACTGTAAAAGCAAAGCCCAGGGATTTTTGGTAGGAAGAGAGTTTGCTTATAAACGGCTTAGAGTATAAGCTTTGAAATACATTGCTGTATGTTTTCTTTTAAAAAATACTTACAATGAAATATTTATTAACTTTAAGGAAAACAGGCATCTGCTATTAGCGTACAACCCCCGTACACAGTCATAGTTTTCTCTCCTGAAGAGCTCTGAAAATCCGGCATCACTGCACAATGCACAGCTCACACACACAACTCACGATGCCCTGAAAAACTGCTCCCACAATCTCAAGGTCCACAGCTATTAGAGTTTTCTGCAAACCCGTCCCTTTCTTGCACCACACCACAAGGAAAATCATGTAAAATTTATCATCTTCATATCTTGCAAGAGAAGAGGCAGCTATGTCTGATGTAGTTGCTGTCATGAAGCAATTTAATATGAACCTGACTCCAGCTGTTCAGATAGCAGTAGAAAGCCAGACCACTACTAAAATGTGAAGGAATAAGAGATCAATTTTCAATGAAATATGAGACTATGAATGCTTGCAATTTTGCTGCTAGAAAGCAGTAACTCAAATCAAAACAAAGTATTTTGAGATTACAGTTTACCATGAAGGACTCTGTTACATTTAGGATACCTGATTTATTTCCCCCAAATACAGTAAACACCATTTAGTTGAATAATCCCAAATACTACGCAGGCCAATCTCCAATGCCTCCTGTGAGGATACTTACAGCTCCTCACTTCCTCCTCGCTTTTTTACAACCCGTCACTGCAGCCCGGCAGCTCCCCTGTCACGCTGCCACCCAGGTGACGCCACCACCCCAATAACCCCTACCTTAAAAAAACAGCAGAAGGAAAAAACAGTAACTGCAGGCCAACTCTCATAACTCCGCACAGGCATCTCACACCTCAACAGGGGCCGGGGGGGCTCTGGGAGCGGGGCCGGGCAGGGGGCTGAAGGACACCTGCCCCCGCCGAGTCGTCCCACTGCGCCCCTCGGGGTCACGGAGAGCTCCGTCCTACACTTGTATATAAATGCACGACCTATACATGTGTGTGTATATATATGTGTATCTGTGTGTAGGTCGGCAGCGGAGACACGCAGCGCTGGGTGACCGCTTGGGCTACCCCAGAGCTGTCTCTGAGGCAGATGCACACACACACATCCATAGCGTAACACGTACGCACACAAATCTCTGCATATACCCGCGAAGGAGGTGCAGAAGTTCCCCGCAGGGGCGCCCCGAGGGCTGGCAGGTTTCCCGCCGTGTAATGGGGGAGGCTGAGGGGGATGAAGTTTCCTCCCTCCTCCTCCTCCTCTGCCCGAGTTACGCCGCGGAGCCGGGCGGCCCTGGGCAGTACAGACGCCGCCGGCAGCCCGGGCCAGGCCCGCTCCCGGCGCTGCCTTCCCGGCGCCGGCCTCCGCCTCCGCCCCGCCGGGGCGCCGGGACCCCGCTGCTCGCCGGGGGCGGCCCCCGCCCTTACCGTTGCAGAACTGGAGCAGCGAGGAGGTGTCGTAGAGGCTGCTGTAGCTGGAGAACCCGTCCTCCATCCTGCCGCTGCGCTCCCGGCGTCCCCTCGGCTGTCCCGGCGGCCGCCCGCTGCCTTCTCGCCCACACGCTGCGGAGCGGAGGCGGCTGGGGCCGCGGCGGCCTCGCTGCCTGCCTCACTCAGTTGCCATGGCAACCCATTCACTCCGCCGCGGCTGGGGCGGTGGCCGCTCCGCTCCGCTCCGCCGCCGAGGCGCGGGGGGAGACCCGCGGGGCGGGCCGGGGCGGGGCCGCACCGTCACGGCGGGGCGGCGGGAGGCGGGGAGGACCCCGGGGCACGGGCAGCGAGCGAGCCGACGCGGCTTTCGGCGGGCGCGGGGCCGGCGCGGCCATCTCTGCACAGCGGCCCCGCCGAGCCCGGCCCGCCGCTGAGGGGGGCGAGCCGCGGGCACCGTGCTCTGCCCCCGCGGGACACGGCGGCACCGGGTGTCCCGATCGGGGCGACGTAGAGCCGAGACACCGCCCGGCCCTGCGGCGGGAGGTGCTTCCCGGTGGCCCGGGGCTTCACCCCGAGTACGGTCACGGGCGGAGGTGCCCGGAGCGGCTCTGGATGCAGGGCAGGAGTTTGGAGGTGGTGGCTGTGCCGCCGGTCAGCAGAGCCCGGCACAGCACAGCATCCCTCCCTGCCGCAGCAGCACTCACCTCCTCCCGCTTCTCCCGCTGAAGCAACAGCCTGCCTGTTATTGCGCCTTATGCCCTCCGCCGATTTCAGTGGCGATTCTGCTGGCTACAGGATGGAGCTGTCAAGATAACATTGTAATTGATACTCTCTTACAGAAATGAACTATACATACTGTAATTCATTATGTCATTTTATACAATTTTAACTGTTTAGTTTGAAGAATGATACACTTTTCCAACACAGGATACTGAAATAGCTTTAACTCTTTAAAATATATTTATCTAAGTATGTTCATATTATCCATTCATGGTGACACGAGGGCAGGGGTACAAAACTAGTGGCTGGTAATATTATAAAATAATTTGATGCGTTTCGGGCTTCAATTTCTGTCCTAAGGGATGTTGAAGTGCCCGGTGACTGAAAGGCATTTTTATTCAAAGCTCCTCAAGGGACATGAGAAAAATAGCGCATTGCGTTATCTATAACACCTTTCACCTTGAAAAACGCCAAAGCATTACCACATCATGTCTTCAGGCCTCAGTCCTTTCAGGAGCTTTTTGCAGGACAATTCCATCATGTGGATCCATTTACAGGCATGGGTTTGGTACATGTGAGTCTTTTCACCAACCACTAAACCATGGCAGCGCTAACACAAAAGTATGCTATAAAATTAGGCAGAGATATCAGTTCCATATTAAAGTGGAGTGAAAAGTGCTCCCTCCTGAATTGCCCGTGCCAATATCGGTAGAGTTGAAGTCATCTCCAACACAAGTACTTACCCAGACTGATGTGCTTAACTTGTATCTGACAAAAAACAACTGCATTTTATAGCTATGGGCTATAAATAGCAGGAAATTGTGATAGTTTAATTATATACTAAAAAAAGCACAGAAAATTACTTCAAAAATACTAAAGCCAACTGATTTTCTAAGTGTTTTAAATTAATCACAATTCTTTCTCATGTTTAACACAGAGCCCTTAGGTTTTCTCATGACCTTTTCATGCATAAGCCATAAAACTTGAAAGATGCCGTATTGCTCTAAAAAATTGTACACGCAGAAAGACATATATGCATGGGACTTTTGGCAGATGAGTTGCAATAATAGAAAAATTAAGCTTCATTTTAAAACATTGTTGCCATAATTACTTTTTGAGGTTGAGAAGTGTTTTAATATGCTCATTTTCCACCATCTTGAGATAGTTTCAGCACAAGAGTTTTCTCACTGTCAGATGTCAATGTTATCTTAACCTATACCTCCTTCAGATGTGCAAGTTTTGGCAAAAAGATCTATGAAATCTAAGCTATCTAAAAGTATTATATTCATAGTAAAAAATGTATTGTCAGTGTGAGTGCTACAAAGATAAGAGAAGTAAAAGCCCACTAACTTTTATGACATTTACCCAAGCAGAAGAAAGGCCCAAAAGAGGCAATGCAGCTCCATTTTCAGAGAGTGGAAATTAAAAGTCACTTAGACACTCAAATCTAATCCATCGTTAAAGGGAGATAAAACATTGAAAACCTTACAGTAGGTTACCCACTGAAACTAGAGGAGAAGGTGTCAGGGAAGGCTTTCAGCTCACCACGCTGCAAATCAGCGCAGAGATGTGACAGAAAATGGTCTTGGCACCAGCCTCCAGATGCTGTTATGATGCCATTATAATCTAAGGACAAGGGTTAGAAAAGAGAAACACTTCCATAATTTAATGATTTTGAAACCTCTTACAATCTCATTACACTAAACTGCACGACAAGGCATAAAACGAAAAAGAAATTCTGTCTGGCTGTGGGAACAATAGAACAGTGGATTACAAAGATGCACTAATGTGTGTCTGGGAATTCTGCTGGTATGGTGAAACAATAAATCCACTTGTTTTAATTGTCCACTTTTCAGTAAACTATAGCCTTCCTCATTTGCACAGATCAAAGCTAGTTCTTTGGAAAATGGGAAAACATATATATGGAATGTGGCATCCTGAGCAGTATAGTGGGGCTGGGGCATCTGGGAGGGATTTTTTGCTGTACATTTGTGCACGCTGACTGCAGGCACTGTCAGAAACTGTATGATGTCACATTTCTGAAAGCTGTATTTTATAACATATATATTTATTCACTTGTCTTGAGTAGTGTAATACAAAAGACTGTTTGCTAAGTGAGAACAAAAGAGCTTGTACCCATACCTAGCTGAATTTTCAGGAGTGTTAGGACAAAGAAGACTTTCTTTCACTCCCCATTAATGACCTATAGTCAAATATCACCGAATCACAGAATATTCTGAGTTGGAAGGGACACACTAGGAACATCAAAGTCCAGCTCCTTATAATTTTGATGTTTTATGTATCCCTGTTCCTGAAAAGCGGGGATCATTTGCTTTCATCATTTGCTGGTAGCTTGGACAACCCTGACCCCTGTGTCTGTGCTGAATGCCGCTGCCTCCAGTGGGCTTGTTCGGGGAGTGAGATGGTGGCACTTGGCAAGGGAAGGATGCTGGGATTTGGCTGTCAGTGGCAAAGCCTGCTGTGCAGAGCTGCTAATGGCATCAGCTGCAGTGAGTCCTTCTGTGCAGAGTTTACGGGAGGTGAAGGCTCAGTTCACCACAGATGCTGGAGGGTTCTTCTTTCAGGTCAGTGCAGTGCCTGAGTGCTTGAACACATCAGGAAAGCTTGGATGGCTGCTGCACACTCTAACCATACATTGTAACTAGAGAAATCAGGCAAAACATCTAGCACCATCAGCAAAAGTGCTGGTTTTGCTAAAATTTTTCAGTGGATATAATTATAGCACGTATTTTACCATGACTAACTTTGGAAGATCCCCCTCAAGCTCTTTAGCAATCATCTGATAGGTCACGTTTACTGCAGCGTGATCAAAGAGAGCTGAGCTCAGTTTTGTAGCTCACTGTGTTTCCATTTAAGATGTAAGAGTCCACTTCACCATTCACAGTCTTACTTAATGCAGCAGTCTCTGCTGGAGCCTGGAAGGTTTTAAATTCTGTGTTTGTAAAAGCTTTGCTTTTCCTCTGTGAGTCAGATGTTTCATTCATTAAAAAGCTGAAGCACTGCAACACTTGGTGCCCAGATAACAATCCAAAACACGAGGCACCAGGCGTGTGCTTCTCCCTGAATCAGGTATCACTCATTCCAAGCATAAGAAATGGGCACCTCTTCCAGCTGTCCATCACCAGCACTCAGAGTTAGGTGGTCTGAAGGCTGGTGTCATAGCACAGGCACAGTGCTTTGCCTCAATATTGGAGGACACGGTGCTTCGGCAGAGGCCAGGGGGGCAGCACTGGGCAGCACAATGCCCAGCAACAGCAGCAGCAGCAACAGCAGCAGCAGCAGCACACAGCAGGAGCCCGGGGGAAGGAAGAGCCAATGCCTGGGTTTAGGCACTAGCAGGATGAGATCAGCATTTAGCAGAGATGGGCTCTGGGGTTAAGTTTTGGATTTAGCTTCCTAAAGTCTGATGAAATCCTGATTTATGCTGATTTTTTTTTTTAAATTTGTTTGTTTATTTTCCCTTTCTCTTCAGTAAGCAGCAGCTGAGATCGTTTGGGGTTTTTAAGAGAATTTCATGTGGTGAATAAATTTTCTTCATTCTTCAGAAGTGGCTTTTCCCCACTGCTAAGACTATCTCCAGGTATTAGAGCAGGGTTCTCTGTCAGGGTCCCATCGTAGGCTCAAGAAAAGATTTCCTCTCCTAGTGTGGTGTAGTAAAGGAAGAAGTGCCTTACCGCCCCACTCTCCTTTGTGAAAAACATTTCAACCACTGGAATAATCATTCATTCTAAGTAGCAGGACTCCAGTGTTTCAGCCACAGCAGGGAGCTTCATGAATGTCACTACAAAGCACAGTTCATGCATGTGGGAAAGATGGGGTATGAGAGGAGGATCACCATTATGCCAGCACAGTCTGAGTGCATTAAAAATACAGTATAACAAATGTGGGATGAAACCATCAAAGGTATGGATGTTTTACAATCCAAATGAAAATATGTCACAATATGCCTGTATACATCCTGTTGTTTTGAATGACATATATTGGAATTGTGGAAGTTTCCCTATAATTAATAAGAATATTCTTAATCATACTGCCCAGGAAAAAAATATTGCTTTACTGATTGGTTAATTTATAAATACAAAGAGAAGGCTTTGAAGATGAAAAGAATAATGCTTTCCACATCTATGACTCTTCCTATTCAAAACTGGGAGGCTGCTCAGCAAACACTGATGCTTTCAGACTTGCACCATCTTTTTGAACTAAATGTTGGCTTTATTTTGCTTATTTGGAAAATGAGAGGGAAAACATGACACAGTCAAAGTCCAGCCAGGAAGTCTGTGACAGAACCACACCAGAAAAACTACCAGTCGAGTGCACTACCCTGCCTGTAAGCGCTGAAGATATTACTTGTTTGTTTTATTGTGAAATGCTTTCAGGCATAGTGCCTGCAGTAGAAATACCCTTATTTTTATAAGGTCCCCTAACAAGTTGGGTTCAATGCACATCAATGTACATAATGGCCAACTGCAGACTTGCTACATCCACAGATATAACATTATGATACTAAACAGATGAGAAGCAAAATACGCTACAGATACGCAGGCATGCAACTTCTTTTCCATCTTCTGTGCAACCTGTGCTGATGGGAAGAACATTTCTGAGATATTAATACTCTGAGAGATTGATGTGAAGAAGTGCAGTGATGGATGGCATCACATGAAGAAATGATCTACCTAGTCTTCAAAATTACTCCTTAAATTTTTCCATTCTGATTCAGCTCTGCTCTTTTTTTGGTGGTTTCAGCCCTCAGTAGAGGCTGAAAGCTTACCCTAGCAGAGCTCTTTGACATCTGCTTGTTCAGGAGCACGAATCCTACCTCCTGGAAGAACGGCCTCTCTGGTTTTAGGTACAAGACTTTCAGCACAGTTTCAGCAGTTCACCATTCAAGACATAAGAGGATCCTCCCTAAAGGTCTGTGTCATGCCCCATGGGGAATTCCCTCCCAGCAGAAGGACTTTTCCTGCACCCACTGAAACCTCAGGGAGCCCCAGACATGTAGATATTGGGAAATGCCTTCAGCGAGTATAAAAATATGATTTTTTTTTTTATGGCTAGCACCACATCAACACGCTCCTGCACATGGCTGAGATCACTGGTTTTGTTTTAATTTTTATGCTATGATTATAGAGATGTTACTGTGATAGTAAATATTCCAGAGATCTATTTTATGCAAGTATTTAAGTCATATATATTTTACAATTTAATATCTGGTTTATACAAAGCCACAGCTATACAAATCTGTGCCTTCTGAATTATAGTACAGAAGGATGAGTTTAGAGTAAAGTATGATGTAGATATATTTCTTTAAAATTATATTTAAATTACAGCATAGCAAACTGATCATTTAAGGTATACACAAAAAATACCATTTTTAAACAAAGTGGTACTACAATAGTCCTTCTGATCACTTTTTAGAACAAGCATTTTAATCGGACTGTATCAATCCACAAGAATGTGTAAAACCCAGAAGCAGAAAACAGGATACATGCCCAAAGGATACCTCAGCTACACTATGAGAAAGAAGTCTCTTTCTTCTGCAAATAGGTACCCACAGTGTCTGTGAACAGAGAGAGGGACCTCAGCACTATATTTTACATTCCCTGGTCAGTAGGATGGTGGTTTAAACTTGTGCCTTAGCAGAATTGATATTCCTAATTTCCTATCTTCCCATGTCAGAGTTTCACCATTTTTAGGATCCTGCACAAGGCAACTCATGGGAACTGGTGCATAGCAGGAAAATTTACTGTCAGACACTTAAATAATAAAGCACACATAAAAATGCATAGGTAAGACAAAGCACCAGATCAGTTCAACATATTAGTGATAGAAGGGGCTAGCTAATCTCATTTATGGCACTTTCTACATTTGCAGTTACATTGCTGGAAATTTACGCAGATGTGGAAAATGAACTATGGCAAATATCTTCTGATAGATAGCTGGAAAAAATACTGCAATTCTTTTAGTGATTTTATATGTTATGCTTGCTTTTAGTGAGCAATTTATTGGAAAAGCTAATTTGTACTCCTTAACAAGTCATAGAAAGTAGCTGCAGACAGTTTACCTCCAATCTTAACTCCTGTCATCACATAAGCCCATTTACCACCTCAACTAACCTAGCTTCAAGTTTTGCTTCTCCACCCACTGTATCTTTCATCAAATACAATATTAATTATACCAAAAGAGTTAGGGGAAGAAAGAAGACAATATTCCATTTGTACAGTGTGGGTTATTTCTACAGGGGACAACAGAATTCCACTGGTTCAAACTCATTGAATTTCCATGAACTTTCCCTGAGTGAGTGGAGGATCAGGAGAGTGGAAGGCAGGATGACTATAATGGCCAGGCAGGAAATTCAGCTCACTATGCTTGCAGATTCCTTTGATATCTTCCAGAGCCCAAGACCACCTACATTGAGACCTTCGTCCCTCCACTGCTTTTGCTGCCTCAGCTCATTTCTGCTTTCCCAGTTCAAGATCCCAAGATACAATCTGAGGATGGAAGAAAACAGTTCAATCATCAGCTAATCTAAACTTGGCTGGATGGAGAAAAAAACAAGAGGCAATAATCCTTTCCTACAGTTTTCAACATTACTTTACACTAGTTTCCAGCATGGACGGTGCCTTTTATTTTTGTGGGTAACTATAGTTTTGAATTAAACCTTTTTATTTACTTTGGAACAAGATTTACCTTGAAAGAAACTTTTCTTGTTCTAGTCTGTGCAATCACCCAAGGCCCACAATGCGATCAAAGCAATTTTGTGTTGCATGTGTTTTTTCAAAGTGATTTCTTTCTGCAGGTTCATAGCAAGTGCATCCAGAAACTTAGATGAATTCTGCTTTTGATGTTCTTTGGACATATAAAATATAAGAAATAAAATGCATGAAAGTAAGTGGTTGAACCAAAGAAGCCTCCACTGAATTGCCCAGAAACATGAATAGGCATTAGGGTTTAAATGGCAGGATCAGGTCTATACAGTAATAAAATATTTGGCTTTTGGGGAAAGAATGCTGGCTGTTCTTAAAACACCTCTGCCAGCCAGTGCAAGGTGTAGGATTACTAATCCTCCTCAGGGGAAGCCATGCGTGGCATTCTTCTCTTTGGTGATGGCATTCAAGAGAGTCCTGGACAGAGGAAAAAGTAATAGGGGCAATAATGACAGTCTCTGAATGAATCCCTGAGAAATATCCCTGGCCCTGCTGCCTGGCTGCCAGCCATCCAAGCATGAAGAACAATCATGCATTTGTTTCAGATACCAAGTTACCTAACTTTAAAAACGCTTCCTGATGCAGCCCTTTAATTCTTAAGTATTTCACCACCTGATGTTTCTCTCTCAAGCTTTCAAAGAAGCAAGAGAAAACCAGAGCTATGGATAAGGGAAAGAAGGGAAACGAAAAGGATTTTGTCATTAGCAGACATAATTCAAGGAAAAAAAAGAGCAAGAAGACAAGCTCTTTTCAGCTTTGTGATGCCCAATAGCCTTTCATTGTCCCACCACTTTCTGACAGAATAAATGCTAGAATAAAGAATAGAATGAATCTCAAAAGAAAAATATGTATTGTGTGCCATAAATTATACAAGCAGATGCAGCCATGAACAAGAGAATTAAGAACATAAAACCCCTGCAGTGTGCACTGGCTGATGAAGGACTAAGGGTTGCCAAGGGACACACACTGTGTGACCACTGTGCAGTCCAAGCTAAGAACTTGCTCTAAACAGCCTGCAGCCCTGTCATGCAGGGGCCTGCTGCCTTTTCCTTCGGATTCTTCCTCTTAAACAGCTCTTTTGCCTATTGGTAGCTGCTTAATGAATGTTTTGGCCATAACCAGCTTGTGATATATTTTACAGATGTCTGAGAAATATTGCACTGAGGAATTTTGCATTTTTTCCCAAACCATCCCTTCAGACAAAGATTCCCTGTGATTTAAGGTGAATGAGTTCCCCTAGACTAAGGGTTGGGTAGAACAGGCCAAGGGACAATTCTTCATGTGATATAACCTTGCAGAGTTCAACTGAAGTCTCGATTTTATTCCTTTTTATTTGTTAGAAGAAGTGTTACATGGTTTTGTGGCACTATATACAGAAATAATTACAAATAACATAGCTGTTTAGTGCTCATCAGAGATTCCATTCAACTAAACAGTTTTCTTCCAAAGTCAAAACCCTGGATTCAGACTTGTCAGATTTAAACATCCATAATATCTTTTCGTTCCTTCATGGCAATTTTTATTTTGAGACATCAGCAGCTATGTTCTTAATCAGCAGTCATTTCTTCAGAAGGAAAAGGTTTTGCAATATTGATGAAATTTTGTGTTGTATGAACAATTAAGAAAATAAAGACATTTGAAAGAAGTTGATGGCATTAATTTCATATGAGTAAGATGTTTTAAAGGAAACCCATATAAGACTGTGGCAAAGGAAACTTTTCCAATATTACAAATGTCAAAATATTACAAATTAAATGTCATTCAGTGACCATCCAAGAATAAGAGGCAAATAATACTTTATGCTGGAAAAGAATATGTATGACTCATGATTTTTCAGCTGTCATACATGTGAACTTGTGGAAAATGATGCATTTAGAGGACAGAAGCAGAGCAAATATCTGTTTACATTCAGCTCTGCTGAGCAGGTCAGAACTGCTGGAGGGCTGGAGAAAAAATGCTGTTTACTCTGTTTCTTGTGTCCTCCATGAGCTATGTCCTACTTGGAGTTACCTCATATTCAAGTGGTACAATTGGAGGAGAGTCTTGATATGATTTAGCATTTTGTACTTTTTCCATTCATCTGATGAAGGCTGTTTGCTCTGTCATTCATTCGCCATCTTCCATGTGAATTTAGGAAATATGGCATATGAAGCCTGAAACACAGGTTTTTCCATCTCTGCATGTTTTCCCTTGGAGCTCAGAAACACAAGTTATGCCAGTGTAGAGGAAGGATAGGAAATGTAGTAATAAAGTTCCTGGCTTCACCACAAGCCCCTTTTTGATCTGACCAGAGGGAAGTATGTGGAAAGGAACTATTCAACATAAGTATAGATGAATGGCAACAGTATGTTCATATAAAGTCAGAAAGAAAAAAACACAAAATGAGATACAAGTAGGAACAGTGAGGTTACAAGATGTGATGCTACAAATGCATGAGAAGAAGGCCATGAGAATGCTGGTCCACTCCTCAAGGGTGTACAACAACTGTTGACAGATGACATGAAGAAGGTACAAGTACTTAATGATTTTTTTGTATCTGTCTTCACTAAAGCTGTATTTCAATGAACATTTTAAGACAGTGGTGTTGCTGAAAAATGTAGTTGCATCCTCCTTACTTTATTCTATTCCCACCTCCTCACTGCCTTCCTTCATCCCACTGCCACAGAGATTTGTAAGGGTGTGCAGGGGTCTGGACAGGGAACTGATCCAGCTGAAAATGAATCTAGCAAATAAGTGATAGCTATTAGGATCAATTAGTCCTGCAGTTTGATTCATTGCATGGCTGCAGTGTAATCAGATAATTTTTTTTAAATTAGCTAGATATATTAATTTCATCCTATGCTGTTTAAAGGGCAGACTGATTCAGGACAATCTCTGAGTGGCTAGATGTTTAGGTTGTCAGAGGATCAAAAGTTGAAAAGTGTTGGACCTCTCTTTAAAATTGGGAAAAAAGGGAGTAGGAGATTATCGATCAGCCTGATTAAATTAAATTCCTGCCCCAAAATCTGGGATTTTTTTAAACAAACTATTTAGGAGTGCCTAGACAATAAAGGGGAAGCATTCAGTTTTCATTGTAAGAACCAAGTCTGTCAAACCAGCTTAGTTCTTCCCATGTCTGTGTTGCCCTGTGGACAGGGGAAAGGCAGTTGGTGGCATGTAACTCAACTACAGTAAGGCTTTCTGCACACCCATGGCACTCTTATAAGCAAACGAGGAAACACAGCCTTGTTGACCCTGCTACACCCACAGTAGGATGTAACACTGCTCAGGTAATCATAACCTAAACAGTGACACAAAATGGAAGGAGGTATGAAATATTTTTGTGCGTGGTTTTCTCCTTAGTCCCATCATAGTCCACATTTTTATTAGTGACTGAAAAAGAAAACATAAGACATACTTAGTAAATGTGCTGGTCACAGCTTGGAAGCTCTGAAAGTATGCTAGCCAATAGGCAGATTAAATTTTTTAGAAGATCTTGGCAGCCTGGAGGAGCTATCTGTAAAAGCAAGATAAAATGTACTAAGGACCAGTACAAGGCACTACATTTAGACAGGAGTTATATGCTGGAAAGTGGGTAATAACTAGTTAAGAAATAGCTCAGCTGAGGGTAGACCACAAACCAAACACTGAGCTGTGTTATGCAGAGTGGAAAAGGCAATCAATATAATGCAATGGATAAATAATCCTGAAAATGTATGAAGAAATCCTTCCACCCTATTCAGCATTGATAACGCCTCAGCTGGCACATTAAATCCACTTTAAATCATATCAGGAAAGGTTCTCATTCAGGTTAGACATTAGAATGAAAAAATCTTTCCAATATTAATATCAGTAAAGCGCTGTGATAAGTAGCCCAAGGAAGTAACAGCACCAATGGAACGTCTCTGAAATAATTTTAGACAAATTTATGTCCTGTTTGATGTGATATAGCTGATCCTGCCTTCGGTGAGATTGACTAGATGTACTCTAAAGGTCTTTTCCAGCTTAGGTTTCCTGAGAGTTATTGCCCAGCCCATTAAGTTTTCTGGGGAACAGTAGCTGCAGGCCCACTTCCATGGACATTTTACTGCTGTTCTTTTCACATGAGGTTCACAAGTAATTGACTGGTATACCTGATATAATCCAAATTTACTTGCAAAATCTCTCTGTTGCTGTCAACTTGGAGTAATATAAATTAGGCTATTGCTCCACATTTTTTTTGTTCTGAGGCAATCGATTTTTCTCCATTTAGATCATTGGCAATATATTTCTACCATCTCCAAGAGCAGGTGATGAAGAAAAGAGTTTAGTTAATGTCATACCAGAAAATAAAGTTAATATACCAAAAAAACAAGTCACTTTTCAGAGTGCTCATGTATAGAGTACTACTATTCTGGGGTTAGTGATGGAGAAACAGCCTCTCTTCTCACAGTCACTGGTGTATGTCAGGTCAGGTCAACACGAAACAAGTCCGCTAGTGCTTGTTATAAAATGAGGTAATGCCTCTTTCCCTCTTATGAGGGTACAAATCAGAGTCAAAACTTGGCAAAAACACTGTCACGGTTGCAATAGTGAAATGACAAAAGCTTGAGCAGCCATTAGGACTGAGGTGTCCTCACTGTCCACTTCCAAAACAGTACATGGGGTGCCTGGAATCTCGTTTTTCTACTCTGTTCCCTTTTTTGGTTCCACTCCTATAATCCTCATGTGAACACGCTGATGAAGTAAAAAGGCACTTCACACTGACTGAAGTATTTGTTTTCATTTAAAAGTGACTATTTGCTATTTAGCAGGCAAACATGTACACCCATGAAAAGGACAGTTCTTGTGGTGTTTGATGCTCCTGAGCATTTGTAATCAGCACATCTGAAAATATTTTAAAGTAAGTTCAGCCTATATTTGTCTTCATATCATAAAGTATTGCTAGGGACAGGATCAAATGTTTGGGTGTGTTTATATTATTCCTTTCTATGAGATGAAACACATTTATGTCTCTCTTTTTTCCGCATTCACAGACACTTACACACAAAAGCATTCTGTCCTCCCTCTGCCTTATAAAGAGTGATCATCTACTATGATTTATTTCTTAGCGGCACAGTCTCTTAAATAGGCATTGAAAATTGTCATTAACCTTGAAGGCTAGACTATCTATTTTCTGGAATTGTCCTTCACAGTGCTAAAAAAGTAATTTCTACAAGAGAAATTTGACTTTTACATTATCTAAGATATGCATCTAAAATAATAAAATATATTAATCTGTTATATATTTCAGAACCTAAACCACAAAGTTTAAAATGATATCTTCACACTTATGAAACTCAGGTTTGCCATTCTGCTTAAGTGTCATAGTGTGACATTTGAGAAAACTGTGATATTTGGATCTGTGTCCAACAGAGGGAGGTGTTCAGAAGCACGGATTTGGTCCAAACTCTTTCTAAGATTAAGGAATTCAACAGAAGGGCAGAGGAGGACATGCACAAATGCAGGTGAGCAACATATACTTTACTATTGCAGTTCAATTGGTTTAGCTGCTCTGTGAGAATTCCAGTGTGGTGTCATGGCTACTTACACACTCAGACCTGCTCAGAAGATTTAGGATCAGAGGACTTTTAGACCAGACAGGTGACAATATAACCTCTGTACCAGAAGGGAACTATGAATCACTTAAAAATAAAAAACACTATTTAATTTATATCACCCTCCTTGATGCAAGACAAACTCAAGCAGAGGTCCAGTCTGGCAGGCAATTTGGGTTCAGTAAAAACCTGAAGTTACTTGGCTTGCTTTCCTCACAGGCAGTCACTATAGCAATGTGAAAATATTGTGAGGTATAGGAATGATGGGAAAATGACTCAGAGAGTACAAAAAAGGGAACTTTCAGAAAACATAATTCCCAGTAGGCATAGAGTACACTTTTCAAAAACACACACAAATCAAGGAGGATTCGGTGCTGCTTTGCACCGGTGTTTTTATTGGGGAATGCGATTAATAAATAAGGAGCTGTAGTGTTGCATATTTTCAGCTCCTTTATTATCAGGGGGAAACAGAAGCTGGCGGTGAAGGAAACAGCAGCACCCTGCTCTGCTCCTTCCAGCCTGCACCCTTCCCCACAGGGCTGCCGTGCAGCTGGAACTGCGTTTATCGGTAAGGGACATGTTTGGACAGACTCAGTCAAGTCCGTGTGTGACTTCCGTGGCCTTTCCAAGTGGGAAAGCTTTTCCTTTCGCTTGCAAAACCACAGAGGTCACAGGGAGACCCTGTGTGAAGTCTTCTGTCTCACTGACCCTGATCCTGCCAAACTGGGATTTGGCCCAAATAAAGAGGCAGTAGCCCAAGGCAAGAGCCATCCTTCAGGGAGACATCCCTACAGAGCATTGCATGAACAAGAACTACCAGGCTAACCCAGATCTGTGCACTAACTGACCCAGTACCAGCTTGCCACACAACAGGCATTTATAAAATAGTTTGTCCTCAGGAAAATTCCCTCCCCAGTTTTGCTCTTTAGGTATTTAATCCCAGGAAGCAGATATTTAGAGATAGATACATTCACACACACACACACACACATATATGAGACAAAGTCAAGCAAATATATGTATATACATGACTTTTTTTCTTGTTTAAAAAAAATCTTCTACCTAGTGCAGCTAATGCATGGCCTGTATTAGTGCTGGTCATTCTCAGAATCTGTTATGTTTTTGGCCTTGGTAACACTCTGATGTAGTTAGTCCCACAGATCAATTATGCATTGTGCAAAAACGTTTCTTTTAATCAAATTTATGTTCTGCCTTTTACTTTGTTTAATGACTCTTCATCCTTGAAATCCAAGAAGCACCAGATTAACTCTCTCTCTATTCAATTTTTTCCTACATTGCTCTCAAGCTTCCCCTTCAATTTAACTCAACTCCTTCAACTGTTTCAGCCCTGAAAGAGGTGAGAGCTTTCTTTCTTATGAGTTTCTGGGACCTGTGGAGTTTGAGGGCTATCCATAAGCTTCCCCTTCTAACCTGCAAGCTGCTGCTTCTTCATGAGAAATGCAGTGTGCTGAAGCAGTCCTGAGCACCCTTTGATCCTGCTCCCCTGAGTTTTACTGCGGGAGGTACAATAGAGCCCTGAGGCATCAACATGATTATACTGTATTCTTCTACTTTAAAAATACTGGCCACCAGTATTGTTGCTCAGCAACATGCAACTATGTATCACTGCTGGCTTCATTAAACTTTAAAAATATTTTTCCTTGCCAACTCAAATAAATAATTGACAACGATTTCAGTGTATATTTAGCATGTCCATTCAAATTCCAGTAAATCGGTAAACCAGTTTCATATATCTAGAATTAAGAAGAAATTGCTAATACTGTCTGTAAAATAAAATGCGTATCTGAAAAATACTTTCACTTACACAGCAATTTGTATATAGCTCAAAGGTGCTGTATCAAATAAAAGTCAAACCCCTATAATTATTTCTTTACTGAACATGCTGCACTTTCTCTTTTTTCAAAGATCTTTGAATCTTATTCTATAGTTTCTCACTAAAAAAGACTACAACAACTGATCTTTCAACTATTGATATGTTATAATGTGCCTGTGTTTGCTAATACAGGCAAATGAACACATCAAATATGTATAAATAGAGAAGAACAGATCTCAACGCCAATATTTTCTGGTTGAGTAATAGTACCTGGGGTTATTCAAAGGGGATGTGTTGTAAAACTCAAGTGTACTTTTTGTCATCTAACTGATGGATTGCTTGCTACTCACCTCTAGCATGGGTCCCAGCTAAAATAAATTGCTGCAATCCTTATCAGCAGTTTCTTTTCTATTATCTGTGAGAAGTCCCAGTTTTATCTAATTGGTGGCATTACCAGAACGTTTTTCTGCAAACATAGAAGCCTCTTGGTAAATGCAATTGCTACTTTAACCCATAAGAGGTGCAGTTAGATGAATATCTGTGAGCAGAGTGGAGAGAACCTGAGCTAGGGAGCTTTGGAGATCTCTGAACTAAATGACTGCCAAAATAAACATGACTGGAGATAGAGGGATTAATCCTATAATCCTTGCTTAAACAAAATTCCTGCTATCTTCTGTGAGATTCTCACTGGGGAACAGCTGTAGAAATTGGCCCAAATGAAGCAGAAATGAGAAAGGCCAAATTCTGCCTCTGGGTGTGCATGTGTGACTTCTGTAAAATCTGAAGTGTGACACCCTGGGCCTGGTATAATCAGCACATAAATTCCCAGCAAGCTCTACAGTACCAAGACTTTACCCAGTATAAATACCAGGCACATCTGTAGCCCCACAGGGAAACCTTTCTATCCAAGAAGGTAGAACCCAAGTGCAAGCTGAAACTAACATTCAGAAATAAAATGTGCATTTTATTAAAAACTGACTTCCATTTTAACTAATCCTAGGAGTTTTTGGGGCATTTCTCTTTGCTGAACTCAGAGTTGCCCCCATTTTCCATCGGTGGGGGGAAAACCAACATGCAAAGTTAAGTGATTTTCCACAGACCACACAGCAAGTGATTAGTATCATGGGGACAAATTAATCTTGGGTGTAAATCCATAAAGATTAATGGAGCTCTAACAGGGATTAATTTGGCCCATCATCTCTAAGGATAGCAAAACCAATTAGGTGATGTCATTAATCTTCTGGTTTGTAAAGGACTGTTTCTTAAGCAACGCTGAAAGAAGGGCAATAAAACTGGAATGACCAAAGGATCCACTATAAGGGATGAACTGGTCATTCCTCGACAGAGAATTTGCAACAGGAGCCTGAAATATTGACAGCAGCCTCAATGTGCCCTCAGACTTCCATCCCAACTGAGATGCTCTGTGGCAATCATTAATTTGAGGATGGGAGATTCAGTCCAGATTTCAGTCACTGATTAGGTTTATGTCTTTTCGTAGGTCAAGGCTTCTGTGAAACTGATTTGGAGTCAAATATTTTTATTATGGCCCTGGGATCTTCAAATCTTTGGAAAATACTAAATGCTTAATGTCCTATGCAAAGTAGCATTTGAAGGATTCACAGATTTTAAAGTTTCCCCTTTTGACCTGACAAAATGTGAACTATCCCATTAGAAGGAAGTCTATAAGAAGTAAGCATTGCAAAATCTATATAACTGACTTGTTCTGAGATTTGGGGGAAAAAATTCCCTTATTCACTGTTTTGGACAATATGCAATTTTCCATCTTAAATTCTGAAGATGTTTCTGATGCTTACAAAAGGGTCAAAATTGGCCCACAGCAGAAAAGGATCTTCCTTCCGTTTGCCTCAGAAATTTTATTTTAAAAAGAAGAGAAACAGAAAGGTTTTTGTTAAAGGGTAATGACCATCTATAACAAATGCAAACAAAGCAGACATGAACAGAACAACAAAAACCATGGCTTCCACACCATGGTTGATGGAATTTATGGAAAAGAACATCTGTGACATTGGCAAGGTCTACATGAGGACACTGAATAGGAGATAGTGAATTTGTGCCTGAAAGTTGTGTGCATTACCTAATAGGTCTGGTAAAAATGTTCCACTGGGATGTTGAAAGAAAAACTTGGCAACAGCAAGATCATTAAAACCCTACTGCATAGAAGCCCTCATTCAAAATGCAATAATATGTATCAGGATTTTCACTATTATTAGGAGAAAAAATATTCCAGCTGTAATAGGGATCTTCTCATCAATAGTTCTGTCTGAATAAGTGTTTCACGGCAGAGACCTCATAATCAGTGAAATTACTTAAAACTCTTTTCCTGGGGATGTTCTTGGATAAAATAAAATCTCTTCCCTAATTTTATGTACTGTAGGAGTTCAAATGAGGTGACGTGCTCAGGCTGGTAGTACAGCTCCATTCCGGAGGGACGATGTCATGATGCTCCCTTGCACCCTGCTAGAGAAGCAAGGCTTTGTGGAGCAGGGCTTTCCAGCTTCCTTCCCACCCCAGTCAGCTGAGCATTTTTTTGGAATGCAATGACACACTGCTGCATCCATCTATGAACAAAAGATACTGAAAAGAGACATGGCAGAAGCATCTAAGGAGAATATGAAAGAAATTTGAACTTTGGCAAGGAGACTTGAGGATGGAAGATGGAGTGGGATGATAATGTTTCTGAGTCAGTGCCGATAGTGTGACAGTGTGATTGCACTTAGGGGTTGGTACAGCTAAATATCGATGCACATAAACCTAGAAAGTGTAATGTGGAGAATTTAATCAGCCAAAAAGAGTAAATAAATGTAGCAGGGAATGTTCCTACATGGCATCATCTATGTTTCAGAAGGGCAATGAAAACAACAGGAAATGTGCTTAAGAAAAAGCTGTCAAATTAGGCCCATAATATATAAATAGATAAAGCATGCTTGTTTTAATATCTTCCCATGACAGATGGATCTAGAGAAGTATTCTGAAAAATGCTTCAACGTGAGCCTATGTTTCTAGAAGACCTTCCAGACTATAAAATGAAAATATTTCTCTTTCACTGTTTGGTTCTGACAACTGTATTCAGTGATTGTAAGAGGAAGAAATGATAAAATTTTTTTCCTAAGGAGGCATTATATTGAATGTTATGATTTCTAGGTAAAAAGAAAATTTTGTATGTAGGCAGTTCTATTTCAGTAGACTAACTAGTTTGATGCTACTTTTCCTTTTTAAAATTAGGCCAACTTTATCATTACTGATTAGGGCAACCAACCTTTCTGAAGTGCAAATATACCTGCAGTACCATGCTACAAGCACAAGGCTGTGTAAGGCCAGACAGTAAATGTAAAACTGTGCAAAAGCAATGCAAAAGAAGGGTACTAAATGTAAATCCAGTCATACTTGCAGGTCTTGCATGGACAAGGTAGGAGGTGGGAACAGGTAACCTTGGCTCATCTTCTGTAGCTAATGTTTGTTGTAGAAACAATATAGCAACAAATACAGCATCACAGATATTAACTCTGTGCAAATAAACTTATATTAAAAACAGTATTTGGTGTTCAGGGGAACCAAATCAATACTTCAATGCTATAGTGAATACCACAGTAAAAATAGCTGTGATTCAAAGCCAGGTTGCTTCATAAAAAAATCACTGCACACAAACAATTACAGCCCATCTAGTTCATATATCTTTGTTACCCTACTTAAAATGTGTGTTTCAGAAATAATTTATGAGGGAAGATATATGCATGACCATAGTAACTACTACTTCACAAGTCCAGCTGTTGTAAAGCTGGAAGACCTTGGAGAATAACAAAAAAAATGTAGTGATGGTGACTGTTTCTAAGCATTGTGTGGCAAAGTGGAGCCCAGACTTTGTTCTGGAAACACTATGTTAGCTCTTTGTTGATCACCTCATTGTTATGGCCACTGCTGATTTCCTTGGCAATTAGCTCTAGGTCTGTTTAAGGAACAGAGTAACCAGCATCCCGAAATGCATGTATTTATGGAAAAGTCTTCTATGTTTTAGTTTGGATATATTTGGTGCTATTTGAAGGTTTACTGGGTTCTCTTTTTTCAGATTGCAAGCACAACAATGGAAATATTTGTTCCTTGGCTTGCACACACATTTGGTGCTATATATATGGATTGTGCACACAAATGAAAAATTTGGCTTACATCACCAGGGATATGCCATCTTAAAATCAGAGGAAGAGAACAGACCCCACATAAGTATGGGAAATCCTGGTAATTTTCACATACCTATTTTACGTCCTATTTACAGCAAATTACCAGCAATCTATCTGCTCACCACATCCTGTCTAAGAAGCTGGAGCTTCAGCTGTGGTGGCAGCTTGTCCTCTTCAGAGGTACCATCTCAATCTCTTGCTACCATCCCACAGTGCTCAATGTCACCCTGAGGGATGTAAAAAGAAATCATCCCTTAAAATGTTTTGGAAGATGATACCAGAAGCAGATACTGAAGCAGATAGTGCAGGTCTACCCCTGCCATGTCCCTAGGGAAGGTACCACCTCAAGCCCCATTTTGGAGGGAACACAGGTGCAGTGCTCAGAAAACCGAATATTGGTGCCCCAGCAAGTCAAGGCAGACACAATCCCCTTGCTTCAGGCACACAGCTGTCAAGGGGGTAAATAGGAAGATGAGACAGATCACAGTCTAAAGTACATCCCACAGAGTCAGTGTCCTTAGAGCATGAGCAGCTGGTTAATCTGATTAAAGAAGATGGAAAAACATCTTGAGGATGGCGTGGCCGGGAGGCGAACATCAGTGTGCAATAAAAGCCAGATAAGTGCCTGGGTGCATGAATGGCTCAGTATCAACACCAAAAGATGTGCAGGAGGCAGCTCAGCATGGCCATTCCCTGCACAGCTTTGTGGTACCCACCAAAAGCCACTGTCCCCACCTCTCCCAGGTGCCCTGCAAGCTGGGGGTTCCTGTACCACACGTGCTGGGCAATGTGAACTCCAGCAGTATGATAAAAATAGCATCATTTATCCACATCTAGCTATCTTATCGCTTTATTTTGAGAAAAGAAGAACCCATGAGGATGAAGTCGTCACACAATCTATTATAGACTACAAGCAATACGTGACCCAGGACCTTCTCAAAGATTTTCGTTAGAAAGAAAAAGTATCTGCTTTTCCACAAACCCTGGAATTCAATCTCCCAGCTGGATAGTGTCAGATGGCTTCAGGGATCTCATTGTACTTCTGTCTTTCATTAGCTCCGGGATGTCTGACACAGCACTATGCTTGGTTTGTGCTGGTATAAAATGTATTGGCTCCTTAATGGATCTCCTCCATCTTCACTGTGCCTATTCCACAGGACCAAGTATAACATTTTTGTGAAGTTCTCTCTGAATGAAACAGCTGGCTCCAACAGCATCTTTCTACCTGGGCTGTCTCAGTGGCTCACAGTTAATGAGTCATATGCTATAAAGTACAGCATTGGGACTGTCAGAATGGGTTTGAACCTGTTCTCTCTGTGCAGAGCACAGGTTTGATACATGCATATCACAGATAATGCCCCTTGCTGCTGAGATGCCCACTCCCAGACTTGGGCAGCTTTGTGGGATCAAGTGAAGGCAAGGGCTTCTGAGGGCATTGGCAGTGCACATCCCTCACTAACAGCACCTCCCAGGGTTACACCTGCAGACCACCAAGCCACTGCCTGTTGCTGACAGCACAAGTCCCTGTACCCTGGGACAGGGGAGCTGCTATTTCTGGGGTGGGGTAGAAATGCAACACATTCTTCTGTTTTAAATCTGCTTTGGGGGTATGCTGCCAAAACTTACAATGTCGGGAGAAAGACAATACATCTATTTAATCTACATAGATTAGTCTCTGCATGAACTCCAATCCTAGATTTTCTTGGCTAGACCTCAGGATGAGGATTACTTTGGTTAGTTAATGAGTAACATGAAAAGATCTACAAGTTGACTACTTAGGAAAATAAAATATATTTAAAATTAGTTTTATTGATAGCTTATCTTGTTTTTTTTTCCTTATTGACTGAAAGTAGTTATAAATAATGTCAAGCTAGTAAGCAACAAATCCTTTCTTACTAAAGTTACTTAAACCATTAATGGCATTATAGATTGCTTTAGATTTGTAGTCCTTTTTTTACTGCCACCTGTCTACTTTTCAGTTTGTACCAAAGGAAAAGGAAAGATATTTTCTGCTCTAAACTCACACTAAACTACTCACCATGAACAGGTAATAACTAAAAAGAAAATATGATCAAAACATTTTTTCTTGCTATAGTATAGTATTTAAAATCAGACTGTATGGAAAAAGACTCTGTCTCACAGTAACGATCCAGACCACAGAAAACATCATTGTACTATCCGAGTCTACTTACTACTTAACACCAAGCCCCCATCACAATTAAGGAAAATTAATTGCTTTGTAGATTAGGTTAAAATCCCAGCTGTTATAAAATATAAGGTAATCATCATTTCAGCAGCAACATGAATTAAGTAATGGAAGAAACAAATGACCTGCACAGAACTCTGGTGCTCCACTGTGGTCTGCCTGGGCTGGTTCCTCAGGGATGGACTTCATGTTCCTCAGGGATGCCCCTGGGGCAGCTGGTGGGTTATGTCCGGGATTCAAAGGGCTCTGCATGAGAGGCAGCTGAGTGCCTTCTCTTCTTTTTATTTATATGGATGTTACAATGGCAGCAGACACCAATGCATAGACACTAAATTAATTAAGCTGTTTTTAAGCCACAGCATTAAGGTGATGTCATAAGAACACGCTTAGGATGGCAAGGTCACTGGAAAGGGAGAGTACATGTCCTGCAATAAAAGACTTTGTAGTTTGGAGGGCTTGTGTTGGATGTCTTGTGTGAATTTGTCAACCCCCTTTTTTTTTCAAAGGGGGCACCACTTGGAGAAGTACTCTTTCTACCCACTGAAATATCCAACAGCATCTCTGATTTAAACAGGAGAGGAGCTGTTACACCTGCTTCAGCTCTGAGCAGTACACATTATACACTCAGAAATGCATAAATTAGACATATTTGCAAACATACAGAACTGGGAAAATATTTTGATGGAAGATAACATAGTTCATGTAATATATACCAGGCTGAGTTTTTGTTTGCACACAAGCATACTCAGAGAGGTACACGTTGGGCAAACAGAAATCTGCTCAGCTTACTGCTTCCATTGACATGGCATTGTACTGCCCTTTTGCATTAAGAGTTTGATTATATTGTACCAACGAGCCTGAGATTTTTTCCTCTATTTCTTAAGTAATTAGTTTTGTAAAAATCAAAACCAGTAACAATTGTTTCTTCATCGCCTTACAAAAACCCAAAAAATTCCAAAAAAAAGACTCTAACAGAAGAAATAAAGCAGATGCTGAGGCCTTGCAAGCTCTTAATGATGCTATTGCTTCACTGTGAAATATTTTAACTAGGAAATGTTGAGTGTCTGAACAGCAGCCATAATCCTCTCATACAGAAGTCTTTTCTAAGGCTCGTACAGAGTAAGTGCAAGCCTGTGTCTTCAGCGCTAATGGGATCAGCTGAAGTGAGTAATGCTTTGTGTATGCTAAGGCTGTGATCCTGTACACGTGGTAAGAAGATGGCAGTGTTGGTTTTTCTAAGTAGTCAGTCCCACACGAGGTGAAGTGAGTCAGAGAATTCGACATGGATGAGCAGCTCTCAGAAAGGACCTTTTGTTCCTCATCTCCAGTCTCTAACAGTCACAGTGGAATTGTCTCTACCATCTACCTATTAGCATCAACATCACTGGGGCTGTTTGTGTGAGAAACACTTGTACATATAAACAAAGGTCACACAAGGAGACTCTTAAATCAGGATGTTTTTTTGTACCAAGCTTAAAATGACCACACTGATGACCCACCACTGCCTCCCAAAAGGAAAAACTGGAGGCAGCTAGAGACACAGATGGGGATCAGTTTGTCACTGAGAGCTTTACAGTAACAACTATTTATCCTTGTCTGCAGTATTTGTACAAGCAACTGAAGAGAAACATTTCTATTCACTGTGTGACAGTCTCCTACCCTTTCTTTGGCTGTTACTTGTAATTGCAGCAAGAATAATATCCTGAGGGCTTTACGCTGATCTGCTGGATTTGAACACCAGCCTCTCAACTTACAGCCTCTATATCCCCCACTGCCAGACAAGTACACACTGTTTCTGCTATCCAATAAAAGCTCGGGAAACAAGCTTAGACCTGCATAGATTTTACCACCAATTGCATGCAAGGAATTGAATGCAAAATCCACTTGGTAATCATGCAAAAGCAGAAGGCAGATGAAATAGCTCTGTTTCCCTCTTGATGCCACGGGGCACATTTTGTCCCAGTTTGTGGGTGATACAGCAGAGCTGCAGGCAGTGAGCCGTGCGGGGTCTGACGCTGAGCAGCGCGTGCCAAGGAGTGGATGCGCTCTCTTAAGTGTTCCTTCTTGTAGCACCTCAGCACTTCTGAGTGCTCAGAGGTTATGCACTAGCTATGCTTCAATGGTGCAGAAAAGCATTTTCCATTCAAAGTGAATAGTCATCAGAGTAATGGAGAAAATTGTTAAGTGCTGTCAATGGAGACATCTTTGCTTTTTTTATCGATGTGTTAATGGAATGCCCTGCCACAAATCATAAGGGTTTTGCAGCCCATTACTTACAGATGGTGAATATAATGACAAAACCAAATATTGTGTTACCCCCTGGTTTCCATTGTTGGGCTAAACTATTGGATTAAATCATGATCCTTGGAGCTGAAGTCAAAGGATTTTGCCCAGAGCAATGTTTAGGATATCAGAAGATGAAATCTCCCTGATCCTCACAGAGGGACTGAGTTGAAGCATGGGAGTGGAGGGTGTCAGCACAAAGGGTGCCCGAGGACTCCTATTCTACCTACCAGGTGATGATGTATGTTGGGAGGAAACTACTACTGCGTGGAGACACACACACTCACACACTCACCTATAAGTATATATATATAGGTATGTGTGTGTGTATATATATATATATATGTCTGTAGGATCTACTGCACAGCCAAGAAAAAGGCACTCTGAATCCTACCCACCTGTACAAGGAAGCCCAGCATTGCTCTGTATGGATTTTTAGTAGCTACTTTAACAGTTTTCTCGAGGTAAAAGGGAAAAGAAACGTAGACACTGCTACTAAAAATAGCCAGTTATGCCCTGGATGATTTGTTTGTTGGTGAGTAGTGCCCATAAGTGCCTCTATCTAAACATTCTGTTCTCTGGCTCAGTATCTTCTGTGCCAGCTTGTATATGTCCCTCCAGTCTTTCTTAGCCTGTTTTCCTATGGGTTATATCTTCTTTAGCTAAATATATTAGGACAGTTTATTTATCTCCTTCCATGGCAGCAAGACCCAAGTATGATTTCCTCCTGCTGTAGGAATTTCATAAATAAATCACTGTCTATTATTTCCCTGAGAGCATATAGCATTGCCAAAAAAAAAAAAAAAAAAAAAAAGACCCAAACAAAAATAAAACCAAGAAATCACCCCTTTCTTAGGTTAGATATATTGGAACAATAACAAACATGAATATGCTGTAAACTTCAGTGGCAAACCTCTTTGCATTGCTCTGATTTATGCAAGTAATAAATAATTGCACTGAATGACTTCTAGAGGTACAGGTAAGAAAGGTTTCATGTGAGAAGGAAAGCTTCATGTGATTTAACTACCCAGCCCCCAAACATACACACTCAGGGTGATGACCAGGTTTTAAATCACAGTTCTGTAAATTGCCATAGATTGGGAGGAAATTAAATTGGGCTCTTTGGTGACATCCTTTTAGTTCAAGTGACGGTTTATGAATGTGTAACTGAGCTTATTGATAGGCATTTTGAACCTGAAATGGTCTCTGTTTGAAGCTGTTGGATTTTTTATTATCTGTTACAATATCACTATATTCCTGGAACTATCCTATATTTTTTGTAAGCAAACTCTACCCATCACTAACAACCTGAGGAAAAACGAGGGAACAAAATGCTTCTTTAGTTGCCCAATGGGCTTTATGTCTGCTCCAATGTGAAGGGCAGGTAAATTGGAGGTGTTTAGCTGAGAAGGCAATGCAAAGAGTATATGTTGCTTTTACTCATGCAAGCCCTAAACACAGAGGAGCCAAAACCTGCTTTTCCTCCAGAACATTTCTGCAGCTGCACATGGCTGAGTCAGGCCTTTCCCTGGACAGAAACCACCACTCACTACTCGGTGTGCCTATGAACACTATCTTCAGAGGGAATGAAGCTGGGATGCTGTGATTAATGGTGCTTTACATTTTCTTTCTTTCTTTTTCTTTCTTTCTTTCTTTCTTTCTCTTTCTTTCTTTCTTTTTCTTTCTTTCTTTCTTCCTTTCTTTCTTTCTTTCTTTCTTTCTTTCTTTCTCTCTTTTGTTTTAAGTTTGGCATTGTTGGGGGATTTGCTGGTAACTAATAAAATATAGCTGGTTTTAACTTTTGCTGAGGTATTTAAGTTGCAGTAGGATAAACTGGGGAATAATAGATGAATCCTTTGGGCAGTGATACTTAGTTCATAGAAGCATAGAATTGTTTGGATTGGAAGGAGTCTTAGTTACCAACTATTTAGTCTCTTCAGTTTAGACAAGCCACATAAACAGATTTTTATGCACTTTTTTTTTTAAAACTAAATAATACTTTCTCAGTACATTCACTGGTGTTGTTTGGCAGTCATCTCTTTCATTTTTCCCTGTAGACACAATCTGTCTTTGTTAGAAAACATTGTTACCAGCGATGAAGGCAGTGATTTCTTTAGGCTGCACATAATACTACATGTCCTTATTGGAGCACGAGAGACACCAGCATATTTGTCTTCCCATTTGTAAAAGTTTCCCCAAACACTTCCCCTTCCAACAGCATGTTCATGATCCATACTGCACATGCTTAGAGTACGCATATCATGTTAAAAGGGGGTAAAATGGCAAAGTTGTGATTTATCCCTGTTTTCCCTCAAGGGTCAGGCGTGCACAGTTCCACACTCAAAGTGAAAAGCTGCTGGTTCCCAGCAGCCAAAAAGCACAGCAAGACTCAAGTGTTGTGGCTCCCTCTGAGTGAGTAAGCAGCTGAAAATAATACCTCTTACATTTTCTTTGGCAACAGGGCTTATAGACAATATTTATCCGTCTTTTTAAATTTTCTGTGAACCAACTAGTGCAAGATCACAGCAAACAACTGGAATACAGACTCCAGTTTGTAGTATTGTAGCTGACTCCATCTCCAATGGACCAGCTTTGAAATGCTGATAAATGAATCCATGAGATATTCTGCTCTTTTCTGTAGTGGATTTTGCAGCTCGTGTTTCTCTTTTTATGTAATCTCAGCCTATC
The DNA here is from genome assembly GCF_003945725.1 of Corapipo altera. Lineage (NCBI taxonomy): Eukaryota > Metazoa > Chordata > Aves > Passeriformes > Pipridae > Corapipo > Corapipo altera. The sequence continues at coordinate 7,501,696 of NW_020884878.1, forward strand.
TTGGTCTCACTCTTAATGCTCCTCACTATCAGCCAAGGCATTAATCTCAAGACTGTGTCCTAAATCCGTTCCTGGAAAGGACATGGAAGTAGGTATCAGTGATATTTTTCAGTTCAAGCAGTACATGCCATAAAGATTACATTTGTACAAGACACAACAGGACAAAGATACACTTGTCAGTTGGTGCATGTTTGGATCAAAAAACTTAAAAGAAAATAATAGATGAGACCTTGAGATTTTAGGAACATAAGTTCAGTCCTGACAGCTCCCTGAAATCAATGAAAGTATGAGGAATGAGAGAGATTTAGAGTAAATATTTCCAGACAGGACTGCAAACTACCTCCAGACATCCTGCAAGTGATACTTTCTGCTTGTAGCAATGACACATAGCACTGCTCAATGACCTTCAGGGGTTCGTGCTTATTCAGTGATGAGCACTTGGAGTACATCTCCTGCAAGAGACACTCTGGGATTGATTTCCAGGTGGTGAAGTAGCAGGCTGTCCCACTGGAGAGCATTAGGAGTTAAGGGCAGCAGCTGGGCAGAAGGAGTATTATCATCCAGTGCTGCAGGCCAGCCAAGTAGGGCTGGAGCTTGACAGAGGACCAGCAGTCCTTCCTTTCTAAGTGCTTCTCCACACGATCTGTTCACAACATCCCCGCCCAGTCAGTTAGGATACCTTCTGACAGAGGATTGAATCCTCTCAAGAGGCTGAAGTACAAGCACCAGTGCTTATCTGCTCATCAATGTCAAAACTCAGGTGTTTGTGTGTACACACAGAAGAGGCAAGTTGGGCTGAAGGGGCTGAACTAGCACTATATCAAAGTTCCAACACTCGTGGTAGAATCTGAGACTCAGGTACCCAAACCTTTGTGCTTCCCTAGATCCTCAAATCTCTGTGGGCTTCAAATGGCATAACAGCCAGTGATTCAATTGTAAACCATGAAAGACCTCAGAGCCTAAATTCCAACCATCCTGTGAGATCATGGTTGGAACAGAGGCCAGCTGGGCCACTCTTTGCCACCGACTGGAGCAAGGTCTAAGTATCTATAAAAATTGGCCTCTGCCCTTATTCAGGGAAACCTTCCTTTCATTTCACATACTTTATACCTGAGTAGGGGCACAAAAAACACAAAACAAAACCCAAATAAGGATTGAATTCATTAACTATTAATACTATTCATTACTAGTATTTCAACAGCAGCATTTGTGTGCATGAACTTCATTACAAATGAAAATATATCCGTCCTTCCCATGTCTTATGGGCTCATTTATATGCAACATAGTTTGTCAAGAGATGGCAAACAAAAGATCTGGGAGGATGAGGATTTACTCTGAATAAGGTGATAGATACAAATGATTCTGAATCATGTTGGAATTAAGTGGCACTATTAGTGCCACTAATGCCACTGGCACTGCTATAGCCTTGACACTGGTAAGGGACTTAATATAAGAGGCTCTTTTAATTTCTCAGAGGCTCCTAATGGTTAATTTTCTATTCCTTTTCCTTTTTTTATTTCTCTTTCTTTAGGACTTGTCATATAGAAAGGTTGATGTGTGAAAGGATCTAATCTAGGCTATGCTTAGCTTATGGCAGGCAGGAGATGGAGGAATAAAAGGGGAGCAGGACAGAAAAAATATCTTGCAGTTCAGCTGGGCCACTAATATTTGCTAATTGCAATAAATATGATACTGCACAGAAGCTCCTAATGAGCTTATATAAAGCATTTTAATGGGATGCTGTCAGGTTAAACACTGTGTTCAAAAATATAAATGTCCTTAATAATTTCAGATTAAAACAGAATGAAGTCTGACTACCCTATTAATTTCCCCTCTCTTCGTGTCAGAATCTGAACCGTATTTCACACAGCTCGGCCACTGAAAACAGATGGGGCTTTATTCTACTGCTCTCAGGCGGGAGCACACCTGGATCACACCAGAGAGGACAGTGCATGGATGCGCCAGGCAGTGCTGGAGATGCAGCTGCAGAGATGCAGAGGGGCCATGTTGTGTCCTGGCTCACCAGACTGCCTGGGCAGCTCGTGTGAGCTTTGGCCCAGCTTCAGGCTCCAAGTCAGAAGCTCTGGGGCTTGCATGAGGGTTGTTGCCCTGAGACATGAGCTCTGGGGCAAGAATGAGGGGTTTCACCCCAGGACAGCAGCTCTGGGGCTTGCAGGAGGTTTTTTCCTAGGTGTTAATGGGGCTGTTGCAGCTCCATCAGGCCCAGCCCAGGGGTCCTCACATGCCGCTGGATCGCACTGTGCAGCTTCATTTTCTTCTTTTAGAGCATGACTTAAATGTTTCCATGTTTAGATTACAGGCCTTTCAGAGCAGAGTTTAAATCCAGAGCAGTGACTGTGTTGAGTTTAACTGAAACTGAAGGAAAGAGTCTGTGGAAACTACTTCACAAAGAAGTTTTGTAAATAGTGGCTTGATACTATGGTGATGGGTTCCTAGAACTGCCGACTCCATTTTTCTGTATATTCAATCCCTTATTTTTCTCCCAAACATGCAGATTTTAGCCCTCTCCTACATGGCAGTGTTGATTGTACATTTCTACGCATCAAACAACTGCCAAGGAAATCAGACTTGGAGAATAGCAATGCTGGATCTACTTCTCAGCCACATCTCTCACAGAAAGTGTTGGACACAGTCAAATGCCTTTCCCTGCCTTGGTATCTCTAGGGGCCTCTGGATGTACTCATTTACTCTGGGTCTGGGTAAACCACAAAGGATGGTCCAAATCTGAGAAGAGTGAGAGTGCAATGTTTGAACAAGAAAATCCACTCACAGACTGAAGGGCTTGGATATGTGGCACATAGCTGAGGTCATGTCCTCTGCTGTTCACATCATCTGCCTGTTGAAGGCTCCCCTTGGTGCTGACCCTGCAGTCCTGCAGTCCACCCTTTCACCAGGATGAGCCCAAGGATGCTGCCTGCTCTAAGAGGAGCTGGACTGTGCTGGCAGCTTGGGCTTTGCCTGTGGATTACAGGTGTCTGATCCCAAAAGTCCCTGGGCTTCAGGCCATGATCACCATGTTATGGTAGGAGCAGTTGGCCTCTAGCATTGGAAGAATCTGGGTGTATCTATCCACACTTACTAGAAAGACACTGCAGCAAATAACAGTGGGCTTCTGCATTTGCTATCTAGTAAATTCTCCTCTCCCAGGTGGGAATATCCTCTGCTTCTTTTATGCTGAAGAAGAGAAAATAAATGTTTCCAAATAACCCACAGTCTGGATGGCTTCAACAGAAGCAAGAACAAGCACTCAGAGTGTGATAGAAGGATTACTGTTGTCACATAGCATTATCTGCAGGAGGACAAGCCCCATGTGCTGAGAGCTTTGTAAACATTTCAGACTACTTAGGGAATCTGCAACACAAGCTGAAACATTTGAAAACGTATTTTTCTGAACCCATACATTTCCCAACTGAGTATGGACAAATTCAGGACTGGAACAAATCCAGTGAACATGTTGAACTACCATTAGGGAAGAGCAGAGGCAATTGTTTTGTGCTATCCTCTCTCTCCTGGAATGATGCAATATCTCCTAAATTCACCGAGAGGGGAAAAAAAAAAAAAAAGAAAAAAAGCCTGTGCAATGTAATAAGGTTGAAAGTTTCTTTGCATTTGCTCAGCCTCCAAGCCTGGGCACAAGCCTGTGTCAGCTATACATGCAGTCTCCTGGCCCAGCCAATGGAGCAATTGAGTATGTTTTCTGTTTACTTCTTTTTCCAATCTCTTCCATAAGCCAAAGATAAAGCCAATACAGCTCCAGCTGTACTTTTGAACCCGTGTTTAAATGGGGTGGAAATAAATCTTAATGAGATTGTCCAGCCCTATTACCTTAAGTAGTATACCTCGAATGAACCCTGCTAAAGACTGTCATTCCCTTCTGAGATTTCAGTGGCATGGGCAAGTGGCTCATATTTCACTATTGTAGTTTGTGTCATCATTGGATGCTTGGTAGAATTCCACAAATATCACATAAGAATTGGAGAAACCCACCTTTTTTAAAGATGTGGAAATAGTAGAAGATGTTTTCCCCTAATAAACACAAAAAATTTACTGCAAGCAGAAAATTACTTGGCATTTCTACTTCATGGGTATTTGGATGCAAAAACTTTACTCTCATAAATTCTTATAATTGATATTTTGATGCTTCCTATTTCATCTCTGGATAAAATCAAGGTATTTTCCCAAGACTTGCTGGTGGGCAGAACAGGGAAGGCAGCAGCAGATGGGTAGGACTTGAAGAACTGAGAAAAGGCCAGAGAGGTCTCAGACTGAGTGTCTCCAGGGAGAACCGCATGCGGCAGAGACATCACTTATTTAGGATCTCTCAAGAACCACAGACACAGTTGAAGAGAGAAAATATTTCAGTGTTTGCCTTAGGTAATATGCAAGAAAGGAAGAGGTGATCCCAAATCTTTGGAAACTCACAACAGTGTCCTTCAGGGCACAGGGCATATGCCCTTCACATGAAGGGCATGTGGAGCTCTAGTAGGTAGCAAGAAAAAATTAGTCTTTCTAGACTAAACTCACTTGGCTGTGCAGCAAATGGTATTTTTAGCTCACATTGTGCCCACAGCAGTCAATGAGTAACCCACAAAATGAAGGTCCCGAGGAGAAGCATCTCCTCCTTGTCTAAATTTAGCATAAGGCCTTGAAAGTACAGAGAAGGCAGCCAAGCATCATCAGTAGTCAGAGAATTTAGACAAGGAAGATAATTCAGTTCTGCTAAGTGGCTTTTGGGAAATAGTGGAAGGAGAAACAGGAATCTAATAACCTTTTACTGAAATGAAGTTAACCAGCTCTGGGCAGAAGCCTAGGGCTTTCTCTGACTGTAATCTGGGCTCATTCTTGCTGATTTTTCACACCTTTTATAGATATTTGGTATTGGATCAACACAGAGAGAAATTCGAGTACGTGGGCTCATCAGATGCTATGAACTATTGAGAGAAGAGTTCTGGGACTCATTGCGAGTAATGAGTGACTTTGTACAGGAGAACAAGATCAAGCCTGGAGAAGATGTGCTGGAGGGTGGCTGCCAAGCTGCATTCACTCCTGGGCATTCTCCAGGACTCTGATTTGTGAGCAGGCTGGCCTGAGGTAAGGCCCTGTGTCAAGTAGTGGAAAATAAATTTGACCTCCCTGTGCTGCCTCTTCACTACAAACAGCTCCATTTGGGTTAATTCCCAAGAACGCAGGCATTCCAGGTGGCAAAGACCAGATGTTCAGGCAGGCTTGGGGCCATGCTGGGATGGACTTACACTACAACCTTGTCTCACTCATGCTATGGCCTTGTCTTGCTCTTTGAGTTGACTCATTAAAGCATCCAGCTGCCTCCAGTTCTCCTCTGTCCCTCAAGGCAGCTTAATTAACAAGGCAGATTGTCAATTGAGCAATCACCTTGGAACAAGGAAATCTTTAAAGATTTGGCACCATTATCTAGGATAACCCAGCTGCTGAATTTCATTAGGAAAAGGAAGCAAACGCAAATGTTCAACTTGGAGGCACATTTCTGTGGGAGAAAGTAAAATTAATTTAGTGAAACTGAGTATTTTCTAAGCCTGTATCTTCCCCTTGGACATAATGGAGATGTTCAGCTCCTGGCTAACTTTGTCTCATAGCCATGGAGCACGTTGCGATGCTCCTCTGCCTCTGTTCCCCTACAGGGACACCTGACCTCAGGAACAAGTGATGTGTGGCACAGGAGCAGATGTGCTGCTCCTTGAACTGCCTTTGTCCTGCTGAACTTCCGATGGCAGCATGAAGCAGGGAGATGCTCTTGCTCAGGGTCTGATAATCTCTCTTTATCCCCAGATCCCAAGATGGTCCTGAACCCTGTACTGTAGGACCAGTGAGGGTCCTACAGTAGGCAGTGAGACTCACTATGCCTCAACAAAAATGTGGCATCCAGTCGCTTTTCAGCCACAGACTCCTTCCAGTACAGTGGAAGAAGAGTGAAGAGCTGTCTTCTTACTCCCCCCACTTTATAGTATGTCAGAGTAGGCAGGGAGTAGTAAAGGACAGAAAAAAGACCCTTCAGCTACTTCATGTGCCAGGATGCTCCCCAAAGATCTGAAGAAACCAAATAATTCTAGGAGAGGAGTTTGCTGAGAAAACAAACACTCCTCCTGTGAAAAACTGTGAGCAGATTGAATGCTTTCCCTGGAGTTTTCCAATTTTTTCATTAAATGACTCAAAATGAAAACATACAGAAATGTGGTTGGTGTTTAAAAAGACGGGTTTTGTTAGAGAAATATTATTCTCCATCCTACACATGTGAGAACTGTGTTCCTCAGCTTGCCATATCTCTTCCAGACACTACACATTCTTTTCACTTTCCCACATGATGTTTCTCCCTAAGCCTTAGATGTTTAAATACCTGACCAAAACATCTTTGAAAAAAAATCCTCACTCTTCAGTGCCATAACAGGACCCATATGTTGCTGTCTGGGGAAAGATAGGCAGTGCCTAGGCATCTTGACAATCACCAAAAACCCATGACCCAAGAAAGCTGGCTTTGTAAAAAAAAATAAAATCTTATGAGGCTCATGATAAACATCAAAGAGTTGGCAGCACTAAGATGAATCAAATAGTTTAGGTGAGATTTTCCAGAGAAATTGCTTCCATTTCATCAATGCACTGTCTGTTATGCCTGAGTATACCATTTGGAATTTATGATAGATGCGGGAAATAGTAGTTTCCTTCTCAAAATCCTTTCCGCATGTGGTCCATATGCCTGCAGCACAAAGGGATCGCTATCTCATGCCTAAGTCAGATGAGTGTCAGAAGGCCCACTGACTCTTGTAGCAACAGGATGTCCCAGAGACAAGCAGCCTCTATCAGAAGTGCCTGTCTGTAAGGCTATCAACGCTGCAGAGCATCTCCAAACAACTGGTGAAGTATCAAGTTATTATTATAACAACTATACTTATTGCTATACCTCTTGTTAAGAAGTGTCAGAGTATTTTGCATTTTATGACATATGTGTTTCCAATATGCTGTTTATCATAACATCACAGCTTCACCTATTGGAAACACTGAACATGGTAAAGAATGTCATTCCAGGAAGATCAAGGGCAATTTCAGGCTAAGTTAGCTTGAAAAGTTCTACTGGGAACTGGATTGCATGTGTGTCTCGGCTGCACAGCAGCTCTTGAAGGGTTGGTACACAGAGCAACTGTAGAAATCAAGTTTTTCCCAAGTGGTCACTGATGGCACAATCCCTTTCTCCTCATATTGGACCAGAGACCATGGATCTGACTTATAGATGTGCCCAGTGCTCTCAGCTGCCAATGAAGTTTGAATATTTGAAATACAGTGCTGTGCTGGGTACTCTGAAAGAAGAGCTCTTCGGCATCTCCGATTACACACCCACAGCAGTGGGAACTAGTTTTGGCTTAATCTTGTTGTGCCTCAGTCCCTCACACATAAACTCTGAACAACACCACACACAGGGCTCTATGTGTAACTTATTGCTGAGCCATATCTAGCAATGTTTCAGCAGGGGAAATACGAAACATTCATTAAGTTTTAGTTCAGTGCAAATATAAATATGTTTCTCTGAGCAATCATGCTGGGCCAAAGTATGACTAAGTGCCCAGTGCTTCCCACGCACCACAACAGTGCTTCCTGGTGGGGCCTCACCCAATAAACCTCCCCAGCCACACAGCAGAGGGCTCAGGCTGCCAGTCTAACGAGAAGAACTGAGCTGACCCACCCAACTGAGCTGACCTATGGGTCAGGGGAATAAAGATACTTCTGAGATTTTTAAGAGTTGTGATCCAAATTCGTTGGACTGAATGGAAAGGCTCCTCTTGATTCCAAGGGGTCTAGATCACATTCCCAAAGTCCTTCCTTCCCCAAGAAAGTGAGAGACATGTGAATTATAAGTTTAACCTGAAGTCAAGTCCTTCATAATCTCTGTTCTATGATTAAGCACAACCTGAGACCCTCAGCTTGCTGTCACCTTCTAGATTTTTGAATTTCTGTGGAAAATTATTCAGGTGTTCTGATGTTGCACACAGGACAGTTTTTGAGTGCTTTTACTTCCTCTTCAGTCAAGTTGACTGCCTACAGGAATTTTCACCCAACCCTTCAGGGTTCAGGCTGGAGACTCCATGCCTGGGTTTGGGCTGTCAGCTGGGGTTTGACACATTTGTACAACATATAGAGCTTCTGGAGTGCAGGGTCATTCTCTCATCAGACCTTCTGTGGAGAAGCAGGAGAGACCATGCCCATCCAACTGAACTAGGAGAGCTGCTACTCACACAAACATGCCCCAGCCAACAGGCCAGGGGTTCCCCTCTCACGACTGGTTCACCAGCAAGGATTTTACCATATTCACAGTAACTATGTTAGTTACTGGGAAGTGTTCTGGGTGTACTGTGTGATTGAGGGGTGCTGGCAAAGCCAGATCATATCCTGCAGTTCCACAAAGAGCATATCACAAAAGCTTAGAGTCTGCGTGTATATTTACCTGCAAAATAGGTGACAACCATATGAAATGCCAAGTTTGAAATTAGTGTCTACAGAATTATGAGGGGATTTTGAACCTAAACCTTTCAAACATCTCTCCAAACTCTTAATTTCATGCCCTCATGCTACCTGCTGTGGGTGAAAGTGTGTGCTCTCCCAAGAAGCACTTAAATGTGGAAACTTGAGCCATGCAAATGATGCTGAGAGAAGTGATGGGGTGTTGGGGTTCCTGCCTGGACAGTGTGGAGGAGCTTCCTGAGATGAAGAAGCCATTGGCACTTCTCTGAAATGCTCCCTGTTATCTGTGATGGAGACAACACTGTACTTCCCAAAGCATTCTTGGTATTTGTTGTGACTCCTCAAGGGCCACAGCCAGTTTACTGAGCCCAATTTGGAGTCATTTGAGTGAGAGTGTGCAGAGACAGCCTTTTTTTTCCAAAAGCAATTTCTGTGATTGACAGACTGTGTGCAGAACCAAAGAGCATCAGTCCTCACGTGCCCCACTGACTCAACTGTGACTTCAGCTGCTCCATGAAACCCAGGACTCCTTCGGGGAACTGATACTGGGCACTATTAACATGTCTGTGACCAACACTTTGAACTTGTCAGGAGCCCATTCCTGTGCCCCATATTTTCTTTCCCACAAGGAAGAAAGTATTTGGAGGGTTTGACAGTCTTTTATGTGAGTTTTAGAGGAGGCTTGAGATCTAAGGTAATCCTGAATGTTATGAATTGAACTGTGCAGACCATTAGTGTGTGGTGAGGGAACTGATCACAGACTGTAAGGAAAGAAATAATAGGGACAGAGAACCAGCTGAATACAAAGATGAGAGACTGGGCACTCACCAGGTTTTTGGGAGGGCAAACTGGGCATTCAGTTTGCAGTCTGAATGGCAAACTAGGGAAGGTGGCCCCACCCTCTAAATTACTGCCTGTAAAACAGGTCTGCAGCAAGAGAGGGCTCCAGACATTGTTAAACGCAATTATGGCTTCTAAATGCTGATGGCTGAACACAGAATATGTTGGAAATGCTGCAGATGTTATGAGGGATGGAAGAAAATGGGAGAAAAAACACATTGGTTGTTTTTTGCGTGCCTTAAGTTACTGTAAATATTGTGGAATAAGTGTTCAGAAATGTGCTGTACAGCCTGTGCAAGTGCTCTTTCTTACAGACTCTGGGACAAACTACAGCTTCCAAATATTTCTTTCCGCAGATAAGGAAAATCCTCCCATCGGGGGAATGGGGGGGGGGGGGGGGAGGAGAGGAGGAGCACTTGAGAAATAGGATGAAGTAATCATTATTATTTAAGGCTTTAAAGATTTTTTTGAACATGAAGATCAGGAAAGCACACAAGGAAAAATGAGTGACCCTGGTGCCCCAGAAAAAACCCAGAAGCATCTTCTGTATTTCCTTAACTAGATCCTTAACCAGCATCCCAGCTGCAAACATTCATGCTAACTTCAACTGCCTCCGCTACCTGCCTGAAAAAGCTCTCCTCCTTCAGCCTGAAAGATCTCTCCTCCTCAAAGAAAGAAAAACAAACAAACAGCAACAAACCAACCAACCAAACCAAACAAAAAAAAAAAAAAAGGAAAGAAATCCTGTGCTGTATTCCCAAATATGATTTCAACACATTCCTGCAAATGTAGACTTCTGAAAATAGTGTTGATGTCTCTGCTAGCTCAAATACCTTCACTTGGAGCCTCCGTAGCACATAGCACACATACCCACATTCTGCTTCAGAAACACAGTGAGGAGGCACAGCCCCTGCCTGCCAGCCGGGTAGTGCAGTCCACAGAAGGAAACCCCACCTGCTGCTTTAATTGCAGAGGCTGGAGATGAAGCCTAACCCTGTGCTTATGCCCAGGACTCTCCTGGAATACCATCAGCTCCCACTGAACCACCATCAAGCCCTAGGGGCAGGGCATCTACGTCAGAAGAGGAAAATGGAGCTGGCAGCAGAGCTTCTCTTTTTCTGAATTCCAGAGGTTGCAAATTTTTAACCCAGTTGAAAGAAATAACTTTATGAGTAGTGGAGGGTGTTGTACTACACAGTTACGGGTACACTAAGCTTGCCTAAGGTAGGTTAAATACTACAAAGTTACAGGTACACTAAGTTTGCCTAAGGTAGGCTAAACCCTTGTTGCAAACAAGCCTGGCTGCAACAGAGAGCAACTTCTTTCATCTTTGCTTTTGATGACAAAGAACCAGCTTTGCCATCCATGGTATTTTACCCAAGTGTAAATGGGGAGTTGCTCCATGCCCTCCAGCTCTCTACAATTTCTGTCCCTTTTCCAGCATTGAAGCAACTGCTGAGTGGATTGGGGAGGCCTCAGATTTCTCCCAAGTGGAAAAGCCCCTTTTCCCCAATAAAAGATCTAAGAAGGTGAAAGGTAAGAGACTATGGTCAGGCCATGCAGCCCCATTGGCTTTGAAAGCCCTGTTTGAAGGTGGCAACCCCCCTCAGCAGGAAGCCCTTTAACCCAGGTTCAGCCTGTGAAGCAGGTGAAGGCTGTACCCAGGCAATTTTAACCCTTTATGAACTGTTGGCAGAATATTTTGGCTCATGTGGATATATTAAAATGGTGCATGGGCAGAGAGGGTTTTCCAGGCGTGTGTCTGGCAGGCTCCCAACCTGGTATCTCCATGGGATTTGTTTGTCACCATACATCTGCTTCTGGGTTTTTTCTGGGGCACCAGGGTCACTCACTTTTCCTTGTGTGCTTTCCTGATCTTCATGTTCAAAAAACTCTTTAAAGCCTTAAATAATAATGATTACTTCATCCTAATCGGTGTTTGCCTCCTGAATGCCCAGTCTCCACTGTTCAAGGCACTGCCTGGACACGCTTTCCCCATGCTTGAGGACAGGCTGACAGCCCAAGTGAGCAGAGACCTCTTGGGAAACGAGGGGAGAGCAGGAGGGAGCCACGTGGGCTGCAGGAAATTCCCTGGGATTTCAGCCAAGCCAAATGACATGCTTTATGGATAGGATGCTCTCCTATGGGAAGTCACGTGCAGAGTGATGAAGTCTTCCACAGTGAGTCCAGTTCAGTCAGTGGCTGAAGGAGGAGCACAACCCACTAACAGAAAAAAATGCTTCACTGAAAGGGTTGTCAAGCAATGAAACTAGCTGCCCAGGGAAGTGGCTGAGTCACCGTTCCTGGAGGTATTTAACGAAGGTATAGGTTTTGCGCATAGGGACATGGTTTGGTGGTGGGGTTGGCAGTGTTAAGTTTACAGTTGAATCTGATAATCTTAAGGATCTGTTCCAACCTAAATGATTCTATGATTCTAAATAGGGTAAATGCTGGCACTCAGAAATGCTCCTTTCTTGAGGATTTACACTAACCATCGGACATTTTTACCTTCCTTCTCTAAGATGTTTGACTCAGCCATGTCCATTGCAGCTGCAGAACACCTTTAAACAACTCTTAACATGTAGCAAGTTAGCCAAGAGCAAAGCTGTACTCACAGACCTTCAGATGAAATCTCTGGACAGACTTCAGGCGATCTGCAGTGGCACCTAACTCCAGTGACCTGAGCAAGGCTGCTCAGCTTCAGTGACAGTGCTGGAGCAGTAGTCATTTACAGACACTATTCATCCAGGCTTCACCCCATTCCATCCCAAATATATGGGCTGCTTTTTGTTTCTTTCTAATGATAGTGACTGCAAGATTGCTTGTGCTTCACTGTGCAAAGCTGGCTCTGCAGGCATGGGAGGCCCAGCACCTTGGGCTCATGTTGCCCTGGCTGGGGGATGCTCTTGGGGAGCTCTGAGCATGCAAGCCAGTGCTGGTGGGTTTGGTGCAGTCAGAAGTTGTCATTCATCCTGCAGGCTGCTCTCGAGATGCTTATGACACACTATTGGCTTTCTGTGGCAAGTAATTGGGTTGATATTCTGGAAAAACCTTCCCACTTCCCTGCTTATCCCAGAGCACTAACTGCAGTCTGCACAACCACTGTGCAAGGTAATTTCAGGGTGTTGCCTTTTGCTTAGGATTTTCCCCTGCAAACTGTAATATTCACTGGGACAAGTGTCACATGGCAACACTAGTGTCTAAGTAAAGACCTTTTATTTACAGTCTAGTCTGCAAAACAGAACTGGTGGTCCAGGCCTATGGGAAACATAGAGTTATCTGCAAAAATATAGATATTTCTTACCAAATCTGATGAAATACTGATTTAAAGCATAGTCCTATTCTAAAATGAATACATGAAAGTGGGGCAATTTTATTGGGCAGGAGTACTGCTTGTGCATGTGTTGAGCAGTTTTTGTTTTTGTTTGGGTTTTTGTTACAGAAATGTATGTGTGCCATATTTTATTCCCAGCATCTGTTTAGAAACAGCTCTGCGTGGGAGCTGGAGGTCTTGCTCACTAACAGCCTCTCTGACTGAGATAAATGGACTCCCCATGACACTGCAGAATATGTGTTGAATTTCAGGAAGTCTAAATTCCATAGGTTTCTGGGATATCCTGATTCTGAAAACACCAATTTTAGCAAATAGGCTCCAGCCTGTCTTAAGGACATGTTTGAAATGTGTAATTTTAGGTTTGAAAGGAAGTATTTAGCTAGAGGGTCAGGAACATATTTCAGATGAATGATCTTTTTTCCTCCTCTATTGAAATAAGGCCAACAAAAGTTTGGAAGGAAATTTAAGGAAATTCAGTTAGATTCTCATGCCACCTGCTGCAGAACAAGACACGTCAATTCTGTCTCTTCCCTTCTTAAACTGCTACAGTAAATAATAGAGAAAGTATATATGCATGAGACTCCTGGTGTCCTTCTTCAGTAATATATTCTTCATCTGTTACAGGTGAATACCGTGTGTTATTGCAACAGTCATGTTATCCACAAAAAGTTACCCATGCTATTCAGTCTGTGGCTGAAAGGAGAAAATAAGGAAAGAGGCACTTTAAGAACCTTTGCATGACTTCAGAGGTTTTTCTGAAGTCTAAAGGATTTTGTTAAGAACCAGAACCATTATGACTCATATATTCCTAATCAAAATGCTGGGTGCATGAAAAGCTGTTCAGTTGTTCAGAGACTGAACTACGTCCCCTTACAAGAGAAAAATAATACACACAAGAGGAAGCACTTAAATAATTGATGTGCTTTTCTTTTATCCGCATGTAGGAGTGACAGGAAATCCATGTAGCTGGCACTAATGGATAGCATCAGTATGTCAATAATTACTAATGAGGAAGAAATAGAAGTGCATTTGTCCTGAAGTGACTGATCTTTCTTTGTTCTTTATCTCCTTGTGTTACAATGGGAAATTAATAGTGTAAATTTTAGAATTCTGCTCACTAATACATCATTTTGATAGCAATGCTTTCAAAAGCCTTTTTTGGTATGAATTCAGCCACAAATGACTGTACACTTGCTTACATGTAATCCACATTCTGCAATCCAAGATCCTTTCTTTGTGTTTTCTGCGCTGCAGTCAAACAACAAAATAAAACTTTGTTTTCATCAAATGTTTAATTTTCCATTCCACATCAGTGAAAGAGTGCAACCATGATGGAATTAAACACAGACCAGAAATTTAAAAACACCCAATGCTTTCACCGTGAAAAATTACATAACCATTTTCGGCATAGAAATAGGATACTCTTACTGAATAAAGCTTCTTGTTAAAAAATTATTGGTGTATCAACCCGTCCATATCCAGTTTTTAATTCAAAGATTGCATTCAGCCGTTCCCCCCAAGTTGCTTGTCCGAGGGAACAATTATGCAGCTGTTCCTGCTGCATTCTTGTGTAGGCTGAAAGCAGCCTAAAAAACTCTGGCATTAATTTCCTGTAACTACAAAGCGCAGTTCTCCATGTTGTTTGTGGGGCATACCCTTTGCAAAGAGGTTACTGAAGCAATACATAGACTTGACACTAATATTGTGCTTTGGCTAAATTTATTTATATCTGCGTGCATGTGTACACACGGGCGCATGCATACGCCTGTACAGTTTGTGTTATAAGCAGGGCTCTGGATTCCAGCCACATCGCAGTGCTAATGATACCTGTCACTGCACCAACTTTTTTGCAGCTATATTATCTGGCTGCATTCAAAACCAAGGATTTTGAAAGTACAACGTCAGCCTTACTAAGCTCATTGGGTTCAGCAAAGGGGTATTTCTGCGCTGATGGACATTAATCAGTGTTTTAGCAAGTTTGATGATGATTTTTTGCAACCCTTTTCATGCAGATTTTACTGCTAAAGTTTTAAACTTTGACCTAGCTAGTCAAAGAGCAATAGCCATGAAGAGAATTATGTCAAAATACATAACATGAATAACAAGCTGTCAGCAACTGGTTCACTAAGATTGCCTAAAAACTGCGATGGAGTACCACCATTTCTCTCTCCAGTGCCCGTTTTGTGTATATTTGTATATACATATTTGCATCCACAAAGAGGATCTATTTGCATCTATGCAAAGATGAACCAGAGTAATATGCAAGATCCATGCAGCAGGTGTGCATTGGGACTGGTTGGTTGTGTCTGGCATGGGACAGGGGGAACCCTGCTGCCCAGGAACGAGGCTGGAGGCAGGGCCAGCTCTGGTTGGGGGGTCGTGGGAGAATGATTAGAGGAACAGAGAGAAACAAACTTTTCCTGTCTTTCTAATCCACATTCACATCTAAACATCACTTCGTCTTTACTTTTCATTCCTGTCCATAGCAAACTGCTTCCTTCCCTCAAATCATGCATCCACCCATGAATGCTTTTCTGGAGGAAAACTCCTTGGTCCTTTCAGCAGCAAAGGTAATTGAGATATCAGTAACTTCTGCACACAAGATGCCATGCAGGCTCAGTATCAGTTTCATCATTCATATCAGATGCCAGCTAAATACTGTCACTGTCACCCTGAAATATCCCACCCTCAACTCAGAGTGCTTAATAAGCAAACTGGGGTCAGGCCCTTAAAATCAAAGCTTGGAGAAGGGAAACTTTGCTGGTTAACAGATCAGCCCTTTGAGAAGGTGAGTGGGAAATATTCGTCTTCATCTCTCCTCTGTGCAACAGCACAGGGAATTGTGCATGGTGCAGCTCACTCTGCACCATATACATAATTTATGTTTTTCCACTCTGGTTATGAGTGTGCAGCTTTGGACTTGGGATTATTTTTTTCGTAAAATGGAAGCAGAGAGAGGAGGAGAAAAGATAAACACTGCAGCAGCCTTCTCCTTCTCCAGCCCCACTTTTTAGCCCAGAACCTCATCTTTGACACACAGCCTTCACAGATGAGTGAAATCTGAGTGCTACACAGTATGTGTGTGTATATATACATACATGAAAAGAGAAATGCCTGCCTTGGCAAAAGGAAAAATAAAATAAAATATGTTTCCAATGGTTCACCTCTTTATCAGTAAAATGCCTTGGCAGAGAGTTAGGCTAGCATTTTGACAAGAGTTTCCTTTTGTACAGGCAGTCTAGAGAAGGTTCATAATTCCTATAGAAGTTTAAAAAAAAAAACCAGCTGAGAAATATGCTTCTTGCTGATGTGCTCTTCTGCTCAGTGAAGTTTGACATATACAGCCCTAAGAGCTAGTAAAGGACTTCTTCCCAGATATAGGCAAAACATGTAAGGCACTTATTCTGAAAACAAGGTACATTTATATTTCCTTTCAGCAAATAACCCCTCTGCATTATGTTTATCTGCCCTCGCTGCGTCCGTTACCGTCCAGGAAGGTTTATCAAGGAGCAAACAGGATACATACACAGCGCCTGGTCCTGCAGGACCCATCCCCAGAAACTCTCCATAGTGAGCTTGAGATACCATCATCTCTCCAGACAACTGACACTTCAGACCATCTGTCTGAATTAATGAGCCCTTCCTCCTACCCAGCCTCTGCGCCTTTAGAGAAAATCCAGGCATTACCAGCCACACCACCCCTCCACCACGGACTCGTAAGGCACCGCACCAGGGTCTGCAGTGGTTTCAGGGAGTTTCTCCTTTCCCTGCTGCGGCTCCGGCTCCCTTCAAAAGCAAGCAGCTTCGCGTGTGACTTTGCAATCTGAGAATGTGAACTAGTCGGTAGGACACTGGGGTAAATATAAATCTGGCGCTTACCCACAGGCAGTCCCTCGCAGTCTGACATCGTGAGAGAAGTCCTCCTCACCGGGGGCTTAGGAAAACCACTGCAGGACCGCAAGCACGGGTCCTTCTGTTTGCAAAGGCAAGGGGGAAAAAATATCTAACAGTTTGTAGCCACCCTTCTCTTGCACTCTACATCTACCCACCCAGAGAGCTGTAGCAACAGTCCCGTCCCTGCCTTCTCATTATGGGATGTAAAGATAAGAATGTGCTTTTGTGCCAAAAGAGTGTGCTATTGGTGGATAAATTTGTTGTCATCCCTCCCCTTCGCAGAGTTTCCTCTTTAATGTCACAGAGGCACATTACCCTGTCGGAAAGGCCATCGAATATTTATGAAACGGCTTTTAAGAGCTAAGCTGCAAATCTTCGCTGGAGAACCGAGCTAATTGCTGTGCGGTGGGGCTGGTGGTGGGAGCCGCACCGGAGGGCTCTCCTGCCTCCCGGGGGGCTGCGGGGGGAGGTGGTGGGCTGGGGGATAGGCTCTGACATCTCGCTCTGTACCTGCTCGTTCTGTAGATTAAGTAAGGGTCCGGGTATAAACCCTCGCTGCTGGAAAGGGGGGCAGAAGCCTGTGTGTATCTCTTTAAGGGGGAAGGAAAAAAAAAGATCTTTTGTTTATATTGTAATATCTGAGAAATTTTTCTGTGACACTGTTACTAAAGGCTGTATCATGGTTTCTAATAATATTGTGAGCGTGTATTTCTCTGTAACTGCGTGGTTTTTCTTGCTTAAAACAAGCCACTTTAATGATACTTTAGTGGTTGTTCCTACAATTTATTTTTTTTAATCTTTGGAGATGTTTATGTGGGATTTGCTTGGTATGAGATTCCCAGAGTGGTCCAGTCAGTAGAGAGTACCCCTGCACACTGGTGTGCTCATTAGGTACCTTAATGAAGTGCAAGCACAGGCTCTGGCAGCGTTGGAGCCAAGCAAGGCTTGGCAGGGAGATGTGTGGGAGCCGGTGGGTGCCTCAGTACCCGGGGGGGTGGTTTGCTGCCACTTTTTCTCCTGGGAACAGCCAGGAACAGTCCGGGCTTTGCCTGACACAGACCTCTAGTGCCTGAGACCTTCACAAATGTTGCCGTTTCAGACCCAGAGCCTGAGGAAGGGCTGGGAGGAGAGGGAGGCAAGGGGGGCACTCCATGGGGGGGGTCTCTGGGAAGCGCTTCCAGATCATGTGGCCAGGCACAGCACCTCAGGGAAATGAGCCATTGGAGCCCCAGTATATACCCATTTGTTCAAAATGCCTTGAACAAAAAAGGCCTAATTTGCATGAAGTATACTAGGAGCTCAATGTGCCCAACACCTCTGAAAAATTTGGGCTGTTTTTACTCACATGCTTCAGTCTAAGCACCCAAAGGCTGACACTGCTGGCTCTGCCTGAGCTCTCTCTGAAGAGAAGCCTTTTAATACTCTGCTGGTTACTCAGCAGCATAGCTAGCCATGGATTCAATTCAGGATGTCAGGCCAGTGACTAAGAAGCTAAAATAGCTGCAAATGTAGATAGTGACATGTTCCCAAAACCATTCCTCGGCTTGCCTACATGGGGTTGGGCAAGCAGAGCCAGGGGTGTCCAATGGCCACTGGGGTTTGCCAGCAGGAAGATCTGTTGGCACAATTCTGTCAGGGACAGCCCTTGTCAGTGCCTGCTTTTAGATCAGCTCATGCAACATGCATGGAGATATTCACTGGAGTAAGGCTCACCTGGATGGCAGCTCTGAGGACAAACAGAGCCTCAGGCTGTGCTCTCTGCCAAAAAGGCTGAAAAAGGAGGAGAAGTGCAGGGCATGGTGCATAGCCTCTGCATCCTGCTGGCATTCCCACAGACCCAAGGAGTGGCCACTTTTCTGAAAGAGAGGGAGATGTGGAGATATCTGGTCTTGATTTCAGTATGCAGCTGGGAAGCGAAGAAGGCCTACACCAGACTGAAGGACTTTTCTTCCAGTGTCATTTCACTGCAGAAACATATTGCTCCAATGTGTGATAATCAAAGATTTCTTAGCTCATCCCTGTGCAAACTCAGGCTCCCAGTTCTGCAAGTATTTATGTGCCAATTTAACTTCAAGCCTAACCGAAGTTCCTGGAACTGCTCACAGTTATAAAGTTAAACACATGCATAAGTATTTGCAGGATCAAGGGCTCACCATTCCTCCTTGTATTCACAGAGCAAACAGCTGCAGCTGGTTTTGAAGTTACCTCTCACAGCTGTGTGCTGGTGCTCCTCCACTGAAGGTTAGAGCCCTCCAGCAGAGCTGGACGTGTGCCTGCAGAGAAGGCACGCCAAAGCACAGCCTGGTGTCTTAGCTCTATCTCGTCTTTGAGAGCAATTTAAGAAACCTCTGACTCAGTCACCCCCATTACACTGTCGATGGCCAAGTCTGCCACATGTGATCAGCATCTTCTGGAAGGGGGGCAGAGAAGCCAGCAGAGCAGATTGAGGGGGGAGGACAAATACATCTTAAACTATTACAGCAAAGTTGGCAAGAGCTCATCTGCCAGAGCCATTACTAGGATTTGGCCTTGGGAGAACTCTTCAGTGAAATGCTAAAGCATGAAGTTATCCACAGAGTCAAAAGTTGAACAAATCAGAAGTCTTAATTCTTATGATGATACTCACAAATGCCTTTCTTTGATGTGGATACTCCAATTAAAAAATTAGCTTTGATCCCTGAATACTTTAGTTATAATGCTGGGTTTTGATGAATTATAAGACTTTTTTTTTTTTTTTAGTAAAACTGAGTATTTCTTTTAACCTCCCATTTCTTAGCCCGAAAAGAGCCATGTTTGCTCCTGGAGAAAGACCAAGCCTGGAAAATTTAAGTCTGAAGGACAAAGTTTTGGGAATTTATGAATAAGCTCGGTGTCTGTCATAGCAAAAAATACAAAACTCATAAACTGAACTAAACAATAAAAGGTGAGAAGTAAAGCACATATTATTTCAGCAGGTATTGAACTAATGTGAGAAATGTGCTAAATATTTGCTAATAACTGCTCTCACTTGAGCTTTCCAAGGAACTTGAAGGATGCTTATCCCTCAACACACAGTGAGAGCCAGTTATAAATTTCTCTGCTTCATTCTACTATCTGACAGATAGTCTACATAAAATCCATAACAAGTAGCATGAGTAGGGTGATAAAGGTAGTGTATGGAAGAAAGTCACTAGAGTGTTTCCTAAAGAAGGTTTGCCTGGACCATTTGTTCTCTTGTGTAAGATGGTTGCATTGCCCTAATGCATCTTGAAATGCTTAAGCACTTCCTATGGTGTCCATACCCCTTTCTGGAGGTTTCCAGGAGGAAGTATCTGCCCAGACATGTCATGGATGCCACATCCCTGGACATGTTCAAGGCCAGGTTGGATGGGGCTTTGAGAAGCCTGATCTAGTACGTGGCATCCCTGCCCACAGCAGGGGGATTGGAACTAGATGATCTTTAAGGTCCCTTCCAACCCAAACCATTCCATGAATCTGTAAAATACAAGTATCTTATTTGCTGTTTATGCCACAAATACTTGATAACCCAGAATCTGGACAGTGCAAAGGGCTTTTGAAATACAAAAAACCTGGAGCTGAGCTGATATGCCTGGGAAAAGAGGGCGTATGTGGGGAAACATGGGTGCAGGACACCTACCATGGCACAAGTACTGTCACCTTAGTGCCCAAATACTGTCATCTACATGAGTAAGACATGTAATGGGACTTTGTTTCTAACCTACACATTGACACATTCCATCTGATCTGTGCCTGATCTAAGTGCCTAAATACCTTGGAAAATCTGGACTTTCAGACTTTAAATCTCATGGGGAGGTCGTAATTTTTTCCACTACCTGGCAGACTGAGCCATCAGACCATGAAAAGAGCCCAGTCCTCCCGAAATCTCCCAGCTGGACCAGGGCTTTTGCTGTTGTTGACTTGCCTCTCACTCAGCCACAGGTGGGGCTAGACTCATCCAGACCTCATAATTAAAAAAGGGAACTCTGCTTTCCACTGTGGGATCTCAGGCCCTTCCAGATACTGGCTGCCTGCTCACATTATTGGTGGAAGGGCTTTGCTAAGCTCAGCACTGCTGTAGGAGCATGGGCAAGTTTTCCTCCTTCCCTCTGCCTTTCTCTCTCCCCACAGAGGGAAATCATGAGAAGCGAGAATTATTTCTTCAACTAACCAAGTCAGATCTGATTATTAAATCTTCAATTTTCCGTGAGATTGAGGCAAGCGCCTTACTGCCTGCTTTGGCAGGCATTTATATCTCCCATCAGTGTGATTTCCACGCAGTTTAAATAGAGAATGGCTGAAATGCGCTTCTCCCTTCTAATTTATGCAAATTCCCTTGGGTTTTTTCCTGCTGTGTGAAGAGATTTCTGACTGTTGGGTACAGAGGATTCACAGCCCGGGTAGGGGGAGGGGAGGGATAGGGCTAGAAGAGAAACTGCAGGCTGTTATAAGCAGGTTGGCATCAGGATGTGGATGACCTTCTCTCAGAGCACTGAAGAACCTGAAACGTTAGGAATTTGTTAGATATGACAGGCTTTTCCCCCTTGAAAAGCCCTGCAGCTGGTGGGGAGAGCACTCTGCCCCCTAATGTGAGAGGTAAAATTAACTACAGCTTTTGAATTGCACTCAGCTAAAGTGCAGAGAAGCAAGAGGGGACTGTGCTGGCCAACCATCACCAGCCCCACTGCCAGTCCCACAACTTCTGAGTTGCTGACAGGTCTTTGGTTGGGTCCCAGATGTACCTATGGGACCAGTGGGCCAAATCCAGGGCCAGTGGAATGCTGTGCCACACGTAAATGCAGCAGAGAAATGACTCCCGAGGTGCTGGTCGGATGGGCCTGAACCTCTGTATGGTGATCAGCAGGACAAAAAGCAACCAGTCTTGGACAAGAAGCAGAGCGCCCAAAAAGTCTCAATAACTGGATTTTATTTCATTATTGTTTTCTGACACATTCTGTTCATATTTCAACTTGATGGACAGGAAGTGTAATAATGCAACCATAAGAGGAGCTGATGCTCTGACAGGATCTCATGTGGGTGCATCCAGAAGAGGGGAAGTGAGTGAAAAAAGGAAAGATACAGCTGACAGCTAAAACAGCCCTCTAGGAAACAACAAATACAGAATTAATAGCAGCCCCCCCCCCCCCCCCAATAACTAGGTATGTCATCATTTTGCATTAATCTGTATTTTTTTTTATTTTATTAGCAAGATTTTCACTAGGCACAATTGAATCCAAGCTTTGTATTCGAGAAAAGAAATGTCTCCATCATCTCCTCTGATGTCACCCCAGAGAGAAGATTAGAAGATTAACTGTCAGGCAACACCAATCCAGCAGCAGGGAAAATAATTTTACACATTCAAAGAGAAAATGGGGGAG
The DNA here is from genome assembly GCF_003945725.1 of Corapipo altera. Classification (NCBI taxonomy): domain Eukaryota; kingdom Metazoa; phylum Chordata; class Aves; order Passeriformes; family Pipridae; genus Corapipo; species Corapipo altera. The sequence continues at coordinate 7,523,644 of NW_020884878.1, forward strand.
AAATTCCAGCTATCTCCAAGAATTGTGAACCTCACCAGTGATAATCACTGGCTCACAGAGAAAACATTTTATGCAAACGCGCAGATATACAGTAAATAAAATATGAAGATCTAAGACTTGGAAGAGGATTTATCTTAAAGAATAAATGAATGGATACTCTGAATCTCAGTGGCATTTTCATCCCACTTAATTTACAAACAGTTGCATTCTCTGGGGAGGAGTTATGAAGGGCCACTGAAATTATGTGAGGAAATAAAAAAACTACATCTGAAAGACAAAACTGTCTTCTGAACTGTCTTAGTTCTTGCTGACAATTTCTCCTGACACACTGAGCCAAAATGAGCCTACCATAGTGCTCAAGTGAGATGCACTTGCACAAGCATGGAGAAAAGGTGAGCACGACAGCACAAGTCCAGCTTTTGACATCTGCTGACAAACGAGAGGTTCTTTGCTGGCTGGCTCTGCAGAAGTCACCCAGCACAGGGACCAAGGCCAAAGCTGCTTTCCCATCAATACATGGTAGATTTTTGTGCACAGCTGCAATTAGGTTTACTGGGAGTTTTCTCTGCAGATGTTCCAGGTGTTATTGAACAGTCTCCCAGTGAACGTAAAAAGCCAAGAAAAATTATATGATTCAGTCTGATCGTACTGGTTTTGGTTTTAATTACATTATTGCTGTTTATTTTAGTGGGATTGAGTCTTGCACAGCTGAGTGAAGCTGCATTTGCTCCACACAGATCTGGTGGAAAAGAGTGTTGAGCCCTGAATGTAAATATTGCGGTATCATGTGGTGGGTTTGAGGAGAAGGTGAGAATCTTGCAAACCTGATTTGACAGCTGCAAAAATAGTACTCAGGCAAACAGATGGTCTCTGCAATAAGGGAAGTCTTTAAAAGATTCACAGATTAATGAGTTCTGCCAGGTTTTTAGTGGTTCCTACCAAAATTCCTATAAATCAGTCTAGCTGGTCAGGGAAGTGGAGATGAGAGGGATCAATAACTTCCCTAGACAGCTTGTATACCCAAGGTTAGCTGACAAAGGCTTCAGAGCTGTAAAATCCCAAGAGCAATTACAGAGGCACGGTGTCAGCCTTTAGGAAGGCAAAAGCCACATTGTTTGTCATGTACCATCAGTGCTCTGGGGACTAATTGCAGTCGCCTGTGATCAAGGGTATCAGTTCAGTGATAAAGAAAGGTGAAGTGTCAGGCACACTGAATTATTGGCTCATCCTGGGAACTCTGAAATTTGTTTTGAGGGAGTGAGCGTATCCTCTGTCCACTGCAGGTCGGAGAGAGACCACACCTTCACCTACTTATATTAAAAGCAGTCCCTGACAGCTCATTACCAAAGCAGAATATTTACAACAGCTAAACACAGTCCTATCATCAAAGAAATGACCTCCTATTTCCATTCTCATCTTCAAGACTTTCTCCCTGCTCAGTGCTATGTCAAGCATAGCTAGATGCTTTCACCACCTGAAAATAAGATTTTAAAATTGTCACTGACCAGTTGTCACTAGCCAACTAACCAAGAGATGGGAGTTTCATCCCAAACTTGGAACAGGACCAAACTATACTTTTGGGAATGACCAGCAACAGAAACAGAGCACCATCGAGATCTGATCTGATAATCCTCCAGCTGATCATCTGTCCAGCTGATCTTTTCTAACAAAGCAACATTTTTGTCCCCACAACACTGAGTGAAGAAGGTCTGCCATGCTAGGAGAAAAATTTATTCAGGAATTGATAATGAAATCAGGGAAGATATTAATTAGGGTATCTATGAAGTTTGTAACATGGTGCACTTTACAAATTACTTTCATTTGCTTTTCTGCAAACATTGGTCACTAGTTTTTGACAGCAGGAACAATCTGGGAGGAGTTTCCATTCTTAGTCATTTGGAGCCGCCTCCGTCTTACAATAAACACAGTTACAATTAACGGAAGCAGTGACCTTGTTGGCAATTTCTGAAAAGAGAACAAGACTCCTTGGGAATAGTGAATTAAGCAGATTATTACCACATAAGTAAACTCTGTAAGTCACGTTGTGGGTGAGTCATGTTGCTGGGGTAAAATGAAAGCTTGCTTGTGACTGCTCAAAGTAGTGTTTCCAAGCAGCTTTCACTGAAAACAGGAATAGATTTGGTTTAGGTTCTCTGATGCTGATATTTTTCACTACAGGCACCTCAAGCTAGCTCATGAAGAAATTCAAGACCACTTGGTGTGCCTGGTACTGATCTCTTGGGGTTTGGGTCAGGTACAGGTGCTGCAGGACTGCTGGAAATGGGGCTTTAAGTATGTGACATCCTTTCACTTGATCAAAACCTCTGCCTCAGTGTCCTGGAGTGCTGCAGCTGGTATGGGAGCACCCTTTAGACACTTGCCAGCCTGGTTGCAGCTGGGTGCATCACCACAGACCTGTGGCAGCTTTGTGGTTTGCTTGGTGTCCACCTGACTGGGGGTGCTCTCTGGTAAGCTGCAATCACTTCTGTGACTGAAATATCTTAAACCATTCTTAAACCTAGAATTTAAAATTGTAGGGGAAATTTTCCTTACCTTTTTCTAATTTGATGTGTGAAGTTGCTTCTTCCTTCTCACTCTTCCAGCTCACTCACCCAGTTCTCATCCAGGGAGAATGCAGGGACTGAATTTCCCCTCTGCCATTTCTGCATACAGGCACCGCACCCTCACTGGAGTGGAGCTGTGAGGGCAATCCTGGCATTTGCACATGCAGTTAAACAAACCCAAGAACTCTCATCTTAAGGCAGAGCCAGGATTGTTGCTGCCTCTTGACATTCCCTGGGGCTGCTTCATGCAGCTCTCAGCAATGCCTTGTCCACACTGTGCCTTTTCTCCCCTTCAGCACAAACCCAAGCTAGTATTCCTGCTTTATCCTAGATCCATTCCTTATCAATCACTTTAGTAATCCACAGATATGACAAGAATTAGCAGTAGCAGGTGAACACTTGCCTCTGAAAACCTGGTTTACAGCTAATCAACAGGACTGGCACATAAAATCATCATTATGTTGTGCAGAGAAGATCCAGATGTGCTGCAGGGCCGTCCTCAGGCCATCACCGCAGTATCTAATGTGGACTAATCAGGGATTCTGGCCTTCTTGAAGTACAGTATCAGTGTATAGTTAGCTACATTTTATCACAATATTATACTTTAAAGTTCCAAAACCTTATTAATGACTAGATGTTAAACTTGCGTGGAATAGACCAGAGAAGCCCAAAAGCTGCAGAGCTGAAAATGAAACCACCATTGATAGTTTTTTCCTGTAATTTAGAAAGCAACAGAAGGCTATGAGAAATCTGTCTTGCAGCAGAGCCCACATCTAAGGAAATTCCACGTATGGTCAAATGTCAAGTTGTTTCTCTTGGAAAGGGCAATGTGGCAATTGTATTTCCACTCAGAGAGAAGTTTTTTCCTTCCAGATGAGGTTTTCAGTGGGAGAAGGTGAGGGAGAGAAAGCAAAGTGAGCTTTTCCTTTCAGCACACAGGCATTCAGAAATCTGGCTGCTCATTTTTAAAAAGTTATGGCTCCCTTCCATGCTCCTCCCTGTGGCACAGCCAGGCCAGCCACAACTTCACCACAAGTCCTCCCTTCCTAAGGTCTCCCTTCTTCTTCTGTGAGGCTCTTCAGATAAAAGTAAGCCCTTGGAAAGGCACATGCTGCTAGCACTGAAATAACCAAGACTCCCAACCACCCATCTACAAGGCAAATTTTGGCCCAGCACTTTCTTAACAATTTAATGTTCCTTTTCATCACTGTTTCCTCAAGAAACAAGATTTGCACAGTCCCTTTGGTAAAAAATCCACACCCCACTGGCTAGGTCCAAGCAACAACAAGGTCCAAAAGGCATTAAACTTCCTGCAGTTTCCAGAAAGCACCTGGAACTGTTTAAAGGGGAGAGATTGGATTAGTTTAAGGCTGCCTGAGTAGAGACAGGCGGCACTATGAGCCACAGTCAGAAGGTGGCCTGGCTGGCCATGTAGTACACACAGAGCCCTAGAGCTGGCCTCCATGTGCCACCTTTATCCCTGCCGGTGGCACAGGTAGCAGTATTATACAGAGACAAGAGGAAGGTGGGGATCCAAAAAGGGAAGTTGGAGCGTCAGGCAGTACTACAGCTGGGGCTGCTGTGATGTGGTAGGGATGCTAGAGATAACCTGGGGTTAAAAAAAGGAGTCATTGGAGTTAAAAAAGGAGGGAGGAGCAAGCCAGTGTTCATTAGCAATGCAGGGATTCAGAGTCTGTTCCTGTCCCCGGCAGCCTATCCAGGGTCCACTGCCCACCAACTCCCTGCACCCAGCAGAGCTGTGCTTGACCTCAAGCCCATCCCTGTAGAGCTCAGTCCTTTCAGGAGGAAGCTGAAAAGACATCTCTTTGTCTCTGGAAGTCGCCTTCATCACCTTCACCTTCCTCCCTGACCTTTCTGTCTCCACTGTCACTCTCCTGCACCACTCAGAGGAGCGAGGCACAACTTTCCCAGCTGTGAATCCTCCTCCCTAGCCAGTTCACTGCTTCACCAGTCATCATCAGTCTCAGAGGAGAACCTCCAGATCTCCCCACTCTCCTTTCCACTTCCCCTGCTTGCTGCTATTTATTGCTCTACGGTATTTGGGGGAGGAATGCAGCCTGTCCCAGGGAAAGGGTTGCTGCCGCCAGGACTCAGCAGGCTAAGTTTAGTTCCTGGCTCTGCCAGGGATCACCTCTGTAACACTAATCAAAGATTAGATTTCTCGCTGCCTCAGTTTCCCTCTGTAGATTGCAAAGTTTCCTCTTGTAACCTGTTTGGGGTGGGACCTGGCCTATATGGCTTGTTCACGCTGCCTCTGTCCCTGGAGCTCCTGTCCTGGCTGAGATCTCGGTGTATTTCTATGCTCAGTACAGTCATGTTATGTTTTCATTTAAGGTCTTGTTACACTTTCGGTATGAAACATAAAAATACTGACTAGAGCTGAATTATAATTCTTCACATTATGCTTTTTTTTGTTCTGATTGCAGTTCCACTTAAATTGTAATTCCCTAATACAAAAAATTACTCTCACAATTCTAGATATTGATGTGAGAGTTCATGTGGCAACAGACGGTCCACCAGGCTTAGAGCCCTTCCTGTAGGTTTCCCAGGATGAAGTGAGCCTTTGGAGGCCTTTGGTGAGCTACTGCCTGTGTTGTGGGAACGAAATGGCAAGAGCCTATAAGCAACAAGAAAAGAAAACCCTCTGTGTATGAGCTGAAGGCTTGGTTTCATGCTGTCTCTTTAAAAAAATTGCTCAAATAATACATTAAAAAGCAAACCTCTTCTATCACATACATATTTCATCTGCACCTTGAAACTGTAATTAATGGCACAAGAGGCTTCATTTGACAAGCTGTCCTCAGGGCAGACTTTTTACTTCTATCTACATCAACAGTGCTCCCTGCTACTGTTTCCCTTGGCAAAACTCCTCAGCTTCACCCCACTCCATAGCGGGGAGGCGAGCAGATGTGAGGCTAATCCACATTTCTCTCTCCATTGATGAATACTTCCCTCAGATACAATAGAACTAAAGAGAATAATTTTTCAAAGACAGAAGAAGATGCATGGGGACACACACAGCAGGAGGTGAAGAAAAAAACTCCTGTTTGTAAAGCCTGCCTGCTGTGTCAAACGATCAATGCTAATTCAAACTGAATACGATCGAAACTAAACACCAGGGGCCAAATTAGTCCCTGGTGCAGCACCAGTAACCCAAAGGCAGATGATTTTATTTCACTGAACTTAGGCCAGGAGTGAACTTGACCCCCAGAGTTATGTGGCATCTAACAGTACAGCCAAGAAACCTGAAATACATCACAGATACCCAAACAGGGGGGTTCTGGTTGTGGCTCCAGCACATGTGACTAGTTTTCAGCTCTCAAGCACTGTCATCCCCAATAACAATTTCTGGTGGTCATTTACCCACATCCTGTTCGTAGCAATGGTGGTTATTTACCTTTGTCTTTATGAAAAGGTTGCAGAGGCTCTCTGAAAATATGACAAACAATAAAGAAATTTGTTTTATGTGCCTATCAAATATTGGATGAGTTGTGTTTTTCCTAACCAATTAAAATGGGAAAAAAAGAAAAAAAGGGGAAAAAATGGTAACATTTATGGAAGATCTGCCTGGTGCAACACATGCTCATACAATGTGTACTGAATCCATCACAGAGCAAATCATCTTGCAGCAGGACGGAGATGCACTGACATTAAGTCTGGGAAGAACTGAGGTGGTATGAACCACAGGATCCCAAAGGGCTTCAGACACCACTTTGTGGATCTCAGACTATGAGCAGGAAAGAATTTAGGTTTCGCTTTTTCTTTGTGTTTTGTAGCATGTAAAAGCTGAGGCTGCTGAGTCTGGTTTCTCTCTTTGAGGGGACATGCAGTGCTACAGTGTTACCCAGCAGCTCTCTGCAGGGACACGTGCCATCATGGCAGGGACTGTTTCCAGGTTCAGCCCAGACTGTTTGCACAGACTCTGCTCCTGCTTGTCCAGGGCCTGGGCAACCACCCAGCGCCTGGACAAGCAAGAACTGAACTCAGTGGGAGTTTTGCCATGAGCTCTCAGGGTACTGGGCCAATACCCAACAGTAGGTAATACTTACAGACTTATTATGGACCATGTACATTCCCCTGAGCACTTTTAATACCCAAAAGTAGAATTTCATGCTTGATGTTCTGGCTTTAAGATTTATCCTGCTGATCATCTGCATTTCCATTATATTCAATTATTTAATCTAGAATCTGGCAATAGCTAACACAGCTATCTCTTCTTACCAGTGATTCAGATACATATACACATTGCCAGGTTGGATGGGGCCCTGAGCAATCTGATCTAGTGAAAGGTGTCCCTACCCACGGTAGGGGGGTTGGAACTAGATGGTCTTTATGGTCCCTTCCAACTCTAACCATTCTATGATTCTATAAAATCTCAGAGGTGGGATGGCTCTGCAGGCTCAATCTATTGGGATGAGGTTTTATAAAATCATAGCCAAAACCTGGCTTTTTGTCTGGCTGTCTTTCTAGATTCCATCTGGGTTTAATTTGGCCTTTGGATCTTCCAAATAAGGATTTAATTCTTTTTGGTAATTTATCCATGCCTTGTTATCCACTACTTACATCTCCATCACTATAATTTAGTACTGCAAAATACTACTTCAAGCTTCTATCTACAGCCCTAGAAACTTCTTTTGTGAGTAGCACCATTGAATTTATCAGTATTAAATGTTGCAAGATTGGAAGCACACAAGAATGAGAGAACAATCAAACCTTGAAATTCTGAGACTCACATAGATACCTGATGTTTCCAAAATGACTCTCAAAGCATGGGTGCTAATACTACTCCGTAGCAAGGTGGTACAGGTTATTAAATCAGTGATGAAGAACACATATGAGAGATAGACACGTCATTATTGGGCAGCGGAGGGCTTAGAGGTCAGAGAAGTAAGGCAAGAGAAACACATGATTTCAAGATGGAAAATGCCGTTTGGACCTGGTACCCAAAAGCCACGAGAACTAACAGAGTTGCCGTTCTCCCAGTCAACCACCTTGTGTTGGGTAGAAATGAAGATATAGGAAAATAATTAAATAGAGGCAGTGACAAGGTATAAAAGTTTTCTTAAGAATTCAAAGTCTCGCATTTTTATACCTAAATGGATGCTGGCTCTGGTCAGCCCAGGGATGCTGGCCTTGCAGCTGGAGAGGCAAGGAGGTCCCTTGCATGGTGCACAGAGGGAGAAACCTCTTGGACTGTGCTAGAGCCTTGAGAGAGCCCCATCACTGCCATCACCTCCTCAGGCCTGGCACCATTGAGTGATATAGGCACGGGGACTTCTTCAGACCAGAGGTACTCATACCCTGAAACAGGTTGCACACTGCAGGCCTGGAGGGAGCTGCAAAGGAGAGCCCACCAAAACAGGTCCTATTGCCTTGACTGGCCCTCAGAAGGTGAGTTGTTATTTTGCAACCATGCAATAGGATCTGAGCATCTCTGTGAGGGCAGTGTCACCCATGAAGTCACCAATGCCTTGTGGGGATGATGTGGGAGAGAGAGGGCTGGGACCCACCTACCTGGTGGTAGCATGGTCCCATGTGACCTCCTGGAGCTCGTTCACCATTCAGACCAACACTGGCTGCTAAAATGGCAGGACAACAACTGGATCTCCCTGTCTGGTGGATGCCAGTGATGGTGCCTGTGGACCTGGTGATAGGGCTCAGCTCTCTCCATCTGGGCAGGGAGTTTCTCTCCCCTCTCATCCTCTCCTTGCTGCACTCACCCCACCTGTGTCATACAGCACCACACACTCCTGCTCAGTCCTTCTATCACCTGCTGGAAAAGAACAGCGATGCCTGTGTGATTAAAGATAATGAGCTGCTGATTAGCACTGGAAACGCAACTGAAAACATTTCATTTCTATTGCCTTTCTTGTTGAGTTAATTAAAATGAAACACAAAGCCTCTCAGCTGTTACCATGCCTGCTTGGCTAAAAGCACTTCGACTGAACAGCTTTGCAATTAATACTTATGTTGACTTCCACCTGCCATTAGCACAACAAAAGAGACTAATAGCACATTTCAGATGATTCCAAGTGATGTAGCTCTCAGACTCTTTGGACTATTACCCACTTGTTGTGAGGATGCTTGAGCTGCAGGGAAGGCGTAAAACAGTCCTTCTTCCACAAGCACAAGACTTCCTGAAGAAGCCACACTAAGGAGAAATGTCCGTGGACCACCTGCTCTATGGTATTTAAATTGGGTTTTATACACTGCTTTAACATCTGTCAGCTGCTAGAGGAGGTTTAGGAGGTCTGTGAAAACTTTGGCTGCAGCATTAGGGAGAGTATTTTTCACCCCAGACTGATGGTTCGGAAAGTTCAGGGCCATGATTTAGTCTGAGAGCAGCACTGCAATCAGTAAGGCCATGCAAGCAGAAACAAATGTTCATATTTGTCAGATGACCCGTTTCTCTGCGTATGCTCTGAGTTTACAAATCGCTTGTAAACCCTGCGGACATATCTGACTGCCCTCTCCTGGAACATGATGGGGTTGCTATTGCATTTTTCCAACCAGCTGAACATTTGACCTACAGAAGCGACACTTTTTGCTATTTTAGAGTTACAGTATATATGACATGTATATAACACATATATAATATATATACTATGTATGTAGCACATGAATATAATCTATAAGCTATGTATATAACATACACTGGCACACATTTATATGAGCCAACAGTATATATACTTGAATTTTCTGCAATTCTAAGAGAATGGTTATAATTGGTTTACTTCTTCATGCAATTGTTCATAAGTATACCTGCTCTTTTTACAGGTGCCAGTCTTATAATCTTACAGATCTACTGAAAAACATTTTAGTAAGTGGTGCAGGCACACCCATCTCTTAGCTACATTCCCTCTCTCACCTATACATTACATTAATCATAGTAATGACTAAGTTTAAATGAGGGATGCAAGTAGATTTCTTGTGCTTTTCCAAATTGCCACCTATTTTTAAGCAGTTTCAGCACAAAGCATACATGGAATTTGACTCTCTGTAAAGAATTAAATAATTAATACTGGGGATTTTAGCCAAAAAAATGTAACGTTTTTACAAATGTTAATTGTGTGGAGAAGATTGTACTAGTTTCTATTTAAAGTCATTTTAAGGAGATAAGAGATCGTCGAGAGTCACAAAGTTTCGCATTGTTACTACTAAACATCACTGTTTTGTGCAGATATGAGCTTTTCTTCTGGGCAAGTCAGAATCACAGAATCATCGAATGGCCCGGGTTCAAAGGGACCTTAAAGATCATCTAGTTCCACTCCTCCTGCCATGAGCGTGGACACCTTCTGCTAGACCAGGTTGCTCAAAACCTCATCCAACCTGGCCTTGAACACTTCCAGGGATGGGACATCCACAGCTTCTCTGGGCAACCTGTTCCAGTGTCTCACCACCCTCACAATAAAGAAATTCTTCCTAGTACCTAACCTAAATCTACTGTCCTTCAGCTTAAAGCCATTAAAGAAAAGAAAACTCCCATCTGATGATTTCTATTTACCAAGGCAGATTTCAAGTGCAACTCATGGCACAAAGCTCCATCCTTACTGAAGCAGCTGCCTGTGCTGCTCAAGCCATGCCTAGCAGAGCCTCCACAGGGGCTGCTGCAGCAGGCTGGGTTCAGCAGGCTCAGCATTCCTGCTGGCCTGTGACTGGTGCTGCAGTGACCCACAGTGCTGCCCCTGGGCTGTGCATCACGGTGTCAAGGAGTAAACACAACAGCCACTGGCTGCAAAACAGGCCTGGTGTCCTGGGATGGAAGAACAAGGCAGTAGCCAGGGTGTAACACCTCACAGCAGCACAACTCACCCACAGCTCCGGAGCAGAAGGGTCGAGTTTACACATCGGATCAAAATGTCTGGCCTAGTTTTGACTGCTGCATGAAAATACCTAATTAGTCTCCAGTGTGGGAAAGAAGATGCATAGTTAATCATTTAGGAGGATCATTAGGTTTGTCCCATATTCATTATTACATCGGCTGAGGTCTTTAGGCACCTGAAAGCGTCTTGCAACAACTCCTGCAAACAGATTGGCGCCTCTAAGTAGCACTGGGTGAAGCAATAAAACTGATCAAATTCATTATCCTTCCTTTATATTGGTATTACTCCATCAATTTTAACTGCCTCCCTTGATGTGTGCAGGTATAAAGGAATATGAGACACCTGTTTTGCTAATTTTGGAAGCTGACTTCAGTATGGGAAGGTCAGAAAAGCATCTGTGGGTTTGTTTAAACATTCTTGTTTGCTTTTTTTTAATCTTCCACAATTTTTTTTACAGTAACTCATTTTAAGGCACTTTACTGAAGAAAGAACCTAAAGCAGATATGTTTCCTTTAACAGAAAAGAGCATCATATTTTAAAATTCATGTTAGGTAATGCTTAATTTAAAGAGAATTATGGACTTGACTGTGTCTTAGCCTTATGTATCTTTTTTAAAAATTGGCATAGTTACTACAGGGACTACCACAAGGACAAACTCACTAAAAGAAGCAGGGATGAGCTGCAATCATTCATTCCCTATTAATAGAGTCAGGGATGCTGCAACCCATGGGGTGGTAGAGCAGATGCAGTCCTTTCCCTGCTTCTACTTACACTACAGGTCTGCTGGGAAAGCCCCTTGGTATTGACTGATGGTATGAGCTGGGTGAGCTGGGAAGGGGCGGGACACTATGGTCATGCTCCAGGAGCCTAATGGATGCATTACATAGGACATCTCTCTGGTTTAGTGATCCTTACAGGAAAGAAAAATCAAATCACAAGCAAAAGAAAAAACCCCAAACAAACAACAAACAAACAAAAAAGAAAAGAAAAGAAAAAAAACCCAAACCAAACCAAACAAACCCCCTCCTCCCCCCAACTCTGACCTGTGTGAAAATGTTGTACTAGAATATTTTTAACAAAGGACACTGTGTAAGAGTATCAGCTTGTGGAGTCATATCAGGGGGGGTTGGTCAAGGTAACATGGGAGAAATTGCCCTAGTCATCAATGCTATGTTCAGCTTTTCCCTCTGCAGGCCCAGAAAGGCTGAAAAACATCCCATGCTCTACCAAACAGCTGAAAAACCTGTGCTGAGTGATAAACACGCTGGCTCATTCACATCTCTTTCCAAATCAAACTAATCTCATGCAGATAGTCATAAAAATCCAGCATTCTGCTGTAACTCTGAGGAACTGCTCTGCAAAGAGGGGTTGGAGTGAGATGAAAATGAGACAATCATGACTTCTGGGCAATATCACTGGAATCAGCAGGGGAAAAAAGTGAACAACAGGTAGAAATGCACTGCAAAAGCAAAACATAAGAGTGGGCAGATGTAAGATCCATTAGCTCATAAAGGGTGGAGCTGTTGGCCTGCTGGGAAATTATTGTCCACTTTACGTCTTGATATTGGAAAGAAATTAAGTAAAAGAGCCAAGACAGTTTTAGCATTTGAGCTACTTAATTATGCCTTTTAAAGTTGTCTTTGAAGCCAGGGAGCAAAGGATGAATAAAATACCCTCTGAAGGTCCTTATTAAACACTCTCTGAAGGTCCTTATTAGTCATTCCCTTCTCTGATGGCAATAATAATTACATTGTCCTACATCGGAAGGAGGGTTCCTAGTGAATACCCATACTCCCTGATAACATTTCCAGCAGGGCAGGCTAAGATAATGATGTGAGTAATTAGAGCTCTGGCTGCAGGGTATGGAGAACCATGGAGGTCAGCCCTGAATGTCCTTCCTGGGCAGAGTATCCTAACCTCATCTTCCAGGGCTTAGGCCAGATGGGGAAATCCTGCAGCTGAGAGAAAATCCTACTCGAATTATTTGACTCCTTCTCTGATGTGTGTGGACTCCAAAGGAATTTCCTTCCTTTCTGTTGGATGCAGACAGAATGGTAGATAAGACCTTTGTCAGATTTTAACCACTAGAAAACCTCATTATTGTCCTTCCCTCTATGTACTGCATGACACAGGCTGCTAATACAGAATATCCTGACTTTATTAAACATTGAAACCTATCAACTAATAGCCTATGGCAAAAAAGATCCATGAAAGGCAGTGGTATCTCAGCAGCACTGTTGTGCCACTGATGATTCATCTGGCATTTGCAAAGCAAAACTGCCCAGAAATTGCATCCCTGGAGCACCTGCACCTGTGGCAGCAGCAGCTCTGGTGAGGCAGCAGGCAAGCAATAGCAGATTGCAGTGGGACTTTCCCTGGCAGCACCTGACACAGGCATGAATAATGAAGGGACTCATTAATCATTTACAGAATAGCTGTTCCTGTGGATTCAGCGGTATTAGAGACTCGTGTTGATGTCTTTCTCTTGTGATCCCACTGAGCATTTTGTGCTCGGCAAGGTCATGTTGCCCCTAGGAAGGGAAAAGTCACATCTGGAGAGGGTTTTGCTGCCCGTGGCTCAGCCACTTTGGGTGCAGCGCTAGCTCACTAATCACAGCTCTGGTCCAAGTACAGACCTTTAGGCCATGAACCTAAAAGGGACGTGTACCCTTCAAAGAACAGAAGAAAATGTGAAAGGAAGTAAAAAAAAAAAAAATTGTTTAAAAACGTAACCGTTCCCCCCCATCCATCACCCTGCGCTGCTCGTCCCAGCCGCGCTCCCGCCGCTCCAGCTGCACCGGCCGCTCCCGGCCACAGGAGGGGAGCACTACCGCACGCACCCGGATGGTTCCCTTGTCGCTCCTGATGGGAAGTAGAGGCCGTGCCCCAGCCCCTCACTGCGGGGTGAGCAGGAAGGATGGAGCGGCCGGGACGGCCGTGACCCGCCACAGCACATCGGTGACCAACCTGACAGCCTAATCGTCTGCCAATGACTGTAATAAATCATTCAGCCTGCCACCATCATCCCGAGCAAGAGCCGTGTGTGTGATCACACCCACGGTGTGTGTCACGTGTAGCATGGGACCGTCAGCGACCCAAAAGTGTCTGGTGCCCAAACACGCAGCAGAGTCAGTCACGGCATCCAGATCTCGCTGTGCTCGTGGTAGCGCACACGAGTTTGGGGAGGGAGTGATGCACTGTGATTTCATGCTCCTGGAGCATCTATCCATAGCTAAGACTCTTCTCCATAGTATCTAAAGAAAAATACATTTGCTCATTAATGAACATACAGACAGTTGTTTGTCTGGTTTTGGTGGACATTTCTAGATGCTTGGTAGCCTACTCTGATCACTGTAGGCACATAGCTTTCAGTGGCCTAATCAAAGGTTGGAAAGTGTGGCTTCAAGGCAAATATTGGGCTGGACCTGAAGCTTGTTGAAATCAGCAGGGCTCCCACTGGGGTTTTTAATCAGGCCTACCATTAATTCCCTAATGAATTTAGCCGCTTATCTTTATTAGATGGACTCTTCAATGAATTGATTTAATCTAGAAGACTTCTCCTCCCTGACAGATTTTTAGAGCCCCACACACTCCTTTCTCTGGAGCCCAGCCTGCCCTCAGCCAACTATGCTTTGCTTCCCAAGGAGCTAATCAGCTGGCCCATCTCCTCTCAATCAATAAGCATTTATTCTAATTGAAACCAACATCGACTGGATACCAACCAGGAATGTGAAATGCTCTATAAATAATGTGATTGAGCTGGAGCCTGAGAGCAGGCAGTGGCAGGACTGTCAGTGGGAGTGCTAATGGGGGGGGGGGGACATGCCACCCTGTGCTCTGTCACTCTCCCAATGCCCTATTTACAGCTCTCACCAGGGTGCTCTCTGTCTCACTTTGATGATGAATTAACTTCCTCTGATGGATCAGCCTTCCAGTCCCCCACTGCAACACCTTGCAGAATGCACTGCCTAACGAGAATTGCTCATTAACATATAAATCATGATGTATTTCTTTTTGGCACCCCAGGCAAAACAATGGGCTGAGAGCTCCCCCTTCATCAAGCTTTTCCCTGGAGGGAGAACTTTCATTGATTGCTAAATGGAAGGTGGAAAGAGTGAAATCATTTAATTGTGTGACTCCTCTGGTGTCCTACAGTGTAGACTTTAAGTAAGCATATGACTTCCCCAGCACAGATGCTGTCTTCGTATTTTATTGTGGGGCAAGGTATAATTCTTCTGCCATAGCCAGTTGCAATAATATATGTTCAAGTGTTAATTTACCAACAATATCAGGGTGTTTTGAGTACCAGTCAGTCTGGGAAACATCAACAAAAACACCTTCCAGCATTTAGTGTTTTATATCTAACTCTGCTACAAACTCAGTGGGTGATGGTAGGTGGATGCCTCAGTTTTTCTGCCTGTATGGACAAGTTAGGATCATCTGAACTAGTAAATTTTCAGTTCACTCACTGGAGCAATTAAAGAAATTGCCCCAAATTACCCCAGTTTCTCATTGGTTGGACTATGCTGAAAGTTTTCTCTGATTCTGGATTTTCACATGGTTATGCCATGGTGGCAACTGTGTCTGTGAAATCTGGCTTGCAAATGAGGACAGGAAGCACCACACTGCCCACCGAATTAGATGAGGCTTGGTGAGAGATAACACATTGTAGTTCTACCTCAGGCCCTAATCATGTGGCCAGGCACCGGCCCATGCTGGCACCTCCAGCTGCAGCAGCAGGAGGGAGCTGTTGAGCACCAGGAGCCTGCAGAGCAGCCCTCTTGGAGCATCCCCTTCCTCCTCCGGAGATGCACCAGATGTGGCATGCAGGACCTAGCAAACCCATCATCAGCATTGCGTCAGTATGTGGGGAAGTAACGAGCTTCACTTGTTCACTTGGACGAATGGCAAGGAAACCTGTTGACCAAACATTCTCAACCCATCCTGTGTGATCCTCCAACTTCCACACCATTGGCACAGTCCACGTAGTCTGTCCTTCCTGCATTCTCAGAGAAGCCTGTCCTGGGGCCTCTCCCATTCCACGGCATGTCTGGTTGATGAATCAAACTTCCATATGGTGCATTTGGCATGAGGTGCCTGTCTGGAGAGCACACCAGATGGTCTTTGAGGAGCAAGATGTGGTTGCTTCCTACAATACCTCATCCTAGACAGTGCAGAAGAAAGTCTGCAAGTGTCTACTTTCCAGTTCTACATATGTACTTTTACTGGAATTTCCATGGTTTCAGGGAAGCTGCAGAGAGGGAATAGCTGAAATACTTAGAAAGCCCAGCACTTGAGGCCAAAGTGAGAAGCATTTCCAAGAACCTGATGGGCCCTAGGTGGATCTACAATGACAATTCCCACCAGATCCTTCCAGCCAGCACCCCCTGAGCTCAGGCAGCCCAGCCTGTCCCCAAAGTATCACAAGTGCTTCCCTACCCCTGCCTCTCCTGTCTCCTTTCATCCCCAGCTCTTTCTCCATAGCAGCTCTGCCTCCACAGGCTTTCTCCTATGCTGCCCTACCTGTGCTCCTCAGGCTGAGGATAAATGCAGTTAAATCAGCACAGGCACCATCTTCTTTTCTTCTCTCACCTTTTCTGGGAAACTTCCTAATTTCACACTAAAATCCCTGGAGAATTGAACTTTTTCTGCAGGAATAATGAGAATGTTCTCACTCTTGCAAATTTGCCTTTTTGCTGTCCTACCTTCTGTCAACACTAGGTAGCAGCTTGCCTGCCTTTACATCAAACACTAAGTGCAGCCTCCAAATATAAGCATGCACAAGGCAGCTCACCCTCCCTTCGACCTTCTGTTTGCCATCCATTTGCTACATTACACGGGATTTAAAGCAAGGGTACATTTTTTTTTCTTGTTTTGTGTTTACATTAGAGAGATTGGTATCAGTTTAATTAAATCATCTTAAAATAATTTCTTAGCAGGCACTGTTTTCCTTGTGTAGACAACAATAGCACGGAGCCAACATAGCTCCATCCAGATCTGCTGCTGTGGGGCTGAGCCAGCTGGGCAAGGAGAGGAGCCCACAGCAATGCAACTCGGAGTCCTTGCCTCCACCAGCACTGCCAGAAGGAGAACTTGGAAATTCCAGCAAGTCTTCTTGGAAGTCGTCCTAGAAGGTGTCCTTTGTTAACGTGCAGGAAATGTTAAAATTTTTTATCACTGCTGAAAGGAAGCCTGGTGCCATTGCTGCAAGGCTGTAAAATACAGCACAGAGCAAGTTCCTCCTAAATCCCAGTACCTTTTTGCCATTTATGCATCACGACACCATTTCTTTCATTTGTGCAGAGTGCTATTTTCAGTTTTACAACTTTTTTGAGGTGCTGTTCACTTACCAGCCAGGTCTTGCCTGGTACACCAGTGTTAATCCCCAGCTGTCCTGGCACCACCGGCTGATCTAGTCCTCTCTCTTTTTTTTTCCCCCTTTTCTTTTTCAGAAATTTGTAGAGGGACCTGGAGTTCTGACTGTTTAAACTGCAGAATATTTCCTTCACAATTTTTAGCTGTGGCTTTAACTCATGGCTGTGGATTCTCTTCTGACTCAGACAAGGGGAAGAATTCATCTCTGTTAGAAGGCTGGGTGATCAAAATGATTTATACCCATCATGTATTTATCCCTTTCAAATTTACTGTGTGTCACACAGACACACATTATAAATGTCTTGTGAGGAAATTAAACCCATTATGAGTGACTTTGAGCACACCAGTTCTCTGGGGAGCCTCAGCTGCCCTCAGTCTTGGGAGCAGCTTTCAGAAGAAGGCCCACAGTGACAAAGCCACCCACCAGATGCCACCTGCAAGGGTGACCAAGGTGTGGAACAAGTCAAAAGTAGGCTTATGATCAAGTGTGCTTGTTTTAGCTGGGATAAAGCTAATTTTCTTCCCAGTGACTGGGATGGGGCTGTGTCTTGGATTTGTGCCCAGCACATGGTTGATCATATAGAGATGGTTTTTTATTGCTGAGCAGTGCTTAGACAGAGCAAAGGCCTTTTCTGCTTTTCATACCGCCATGCTGGCGAGGAAGTTGGGGGTACATGGAGGGTGGGAAGAGACACAGCCAGGACAACTGACCTCAACTGACTGAGGGGGTATTCCATACCATATGACATGATGTTCAGTATATAAAGTGGGGGGAAGAAGGAAGAAGGTCGGATGTTTGTAGTGGTGGTGTTTATATTCCCAAGTAACCATTACATATGATGGGGCCCTGGTCTCCTGGAGATGACTGAACACCTACCTGCCCATTGGGAAGCAATGAATTAATTCTTTGTTTTTCTTTGCTTGTGTATGCAGCTTTTGTTTTCCCTGTCTTTATCTCAACCCATGAATTTTCTAGCTCTTACCATTACATTTCTCTCCCCAATCCTGATGGTGGGGGAGTGAGTGAGCATTGAGCTTAGTTGCCTGCTGGGGTGAAACCACAACATCATGGAAGCTGTATGCATGGCTTTTGCACCAAGCACTAGGACCTGTGGAGAATACAGCTCTTCCTTAGAAGAAAGCTCTCAGAAACATGAATGTGCGTGATAGCCAGTGTGTGAAACATTCAAGGGCACATGGGGTCTTCTCCAGGGCTTCACTGAGGACAGTGTGTGACAGCCCCATCCCCAACAGCCATCACCTCATCCTGGCAGAGCCCCCACAGCTGAGGAAGCTGAGGAAGGGCATGGCTGCCCTTGTTGATGTTGTGAGAGAGCAGAATCCCATCAGTCACCACGCCAAGAGTCAATATAGAAAAGATGTGTGCAACCTCTTATAGCTGGGGTTGTGCAGAATGCTTAGCACCCCCACCATTCCTGCCCCAGTCACCATGTTTTCAAAATACAAGTTAATGGGTCTGCAGAATCTCTTTGTTCACTATTGTATCTCGTGATTTGGGCTTTCTGAGGCTGAGAACTTTACTACTAGACACCTGAACAGTGCAAGCTGTTGTTACACAATAGTTAAACATCCCTAACCAAGTGTTTCATCTGGTGTGCTGTCTCAGTCCCTCCTGCATACCTGGTTGCTGGCATGGTGCTTATCTGACCATGGGATAAGTCAGCTTAGGGAACTAAATTAGCAGAAAACTGACCCAGCAAAAAAGACAATTACTTTCTGCTAGGTAAGCTCCTGCACTGGCTCATTGCAGGGTCTGGGAGATGGGAGTGCCTCTGAGGGTGTATCTCCATTTGGGGAATTATTTCCATTTGGTGAGAGGGGGACCATGCCAGTGCTGACCAAAGTAATTTTAAAATGATGTGGCAGAGCAGGTTCAGTACCCTGTCATATGAAGGGACAACTAGACACAGGAGTCGAGGCACTGTCATGAAAGGCAGTATCCCACAGATTCAAATTTGAGGTCTTCCCTGAAATCCCTTGTAGGAGAGAGACGGCATGTACACTTGTGTTGTTCACATTGTGTTTGCAAGTAGGTTGCCTGGGGAGGTTGTAGAGTCTCTCCCTTTGGAGATAATAAAAACAAATTGAGACACAGTCCTATGCAACTGGCTGTAGGTGGCCCTGCTTCAGCAGGGAGGTTGGACAAGATGACCTCCAGAGCTCCCTTCCAGCCTCAACTGTTCTGTGATGATTCTGTGTCCCCTTAAATACAGTTCAGAAGCAGCTGTAAGGACATGAGCCTCAGGGTGGAAGGCCCCTGCCCCAGGGAGGAGAGCCAGAGGGCAGTTTCTTGCTTAACATGAGTCAGCCTCAGTCTGCTGCGAGGATGGAAGGAAAAGCAGGCTTTGTGCAGCTCCCTGGTTCTGTCACCCATGTTCTCACTGCCCCCCTGGCCTTCAGACCACATTCATGCAACCACATGCTCCATACCAGGGAGCTCCCCTGATTTAACACTAATATATGTTTCAGATTTGTTTCTGGCTCTCTGATGCCTGTTGATCTGGCTGGCTGTGAAGCAGCAGGGGATGGTGCAAGGGAAGTGGTGGAAAAGCTTTTCCAGAAACACAGATTCACAGATTTGCTGTAGCAGATCATGAAACCACACGGGTAATGGTCCTGTACTGTGGTGCCCTGAGCCACCTCTGCCACAGCTCTGCCCTTTCTCCTGTTCTTTCCTGTCCCTCTGCCCCTTCTCCAGCCCTTCTTTACCAATATATTCTAACTCCTTATCAACCTGCCCCTTCCTCTGGCACTTATCGAGCCAGTTTTTTCTCACTAATCTTGCATGTTTATTTGAACTCTTCTACCATTTTAGTGTGTGAAATTGGTTTTCAGGGAACAGCAGCTCAAGGTACCTGGCAGAAGCATGGAGGCAAGGGCAGACAGGGAGTTTGTTAGGCCCTTTTGGCGGTGATGAGATGCTGCTTTGGCTTGACAGACCCAGAATCAGGAGCTCCTGTTTGTTCTCACTCTGGGCTTTGATTATTTGTGTTCTTTTCTGCCCTTTATGGATAAAAATAGAGATTTTTAAACGTGAACCAGGCTTGTAAATGTAGTCACTTTTTTTTTTCCTAGTCAATGAACCAATCTATTTAATAGCTGACTAGCCCAAAATGGATGTTACTATATGGCTGGATTGTGGATAAATAGTAGGTTGATAGCAGGGTTGACATGCAAATCTACAGATAACATTTGACTTCAGGGGCAGAGGCTCTCAGAAGTCCTGGCTGTACTATACCTCAGGAGCAGCTCTGAAGGAGCAGAGGGAAGAGCCAGCAGGCTAACAGGCAGCTCCTTCCCAGCCCCGTCCTCATGTTTAAATGCAAACAAATACTGAGAACAGGAAACAAAGAATTATTAAAATATATATATCCCTGCCATCCCCTGCATGTGATTAATCCTCTTCTTCTCTACCAGAGAATATATTAGTGAGCGTAGGCTAATAAGGCAGAGGCATCTGGTTGAGACTAGAAAGAGTAGCATGTTTATGCATTATTAATGCATTAGAAAAAACAGACTTCTGTGGCCTGACTGTATATGTATTGGATCAGTATGGAATGACCTTTGTAGGATATTTAGCACTGATAACAGCCCCATTTTGCTTATCTTTTGCAATGGAATAATCTTCAGGATGAGGTATGTTTATTTTGTCAAACAGTGAAAGAGATTATGTTCTGAAATAGCCTTTACTGAGCAGTTAATGTACAACATTACTTAATTTCTAAAAGAGAGAATGTGATCTGGGAAGCAGTGCATGGCAAGCAGAATAGAGAAAATGCAAACTTCTACCTTAGCAAACCTGTAATCACAAACTGGGGCTTTTGGGGTTCTTAGTTATCTGAGAACAACAGTGGTGCTCCAGTCCTATGAGGAAACAGGAAAGTTTTGAGAGGAACACAAAATCATAGTGGGGCTTCCTAAGGCATAACTTTGGCACAGCAGAGATGCATTTTGTCAGCTGCTTTACATCTTGACAAACATGACATAAGGAGGCGGAAAACCCAAAGGCTGTGCAGTAGGGCAGGGGGCTGTGTGGGCTGCCCAGGTGTGAGACATAATAACCAGTTTTATCTCCCAGCTTTGTCTCCCTTTGACTTATTGGTTGGATGGCTGACAGTTAAATCAGCAAGAAACTGGAGGAGGCCCTAATCGTGGGAAGATAGAGCTACATGCATTCGTGCACTGTTCCTTTTCAAAGGATGAAGTGACTTTGTTAGCATCTAGCTCGTAAATCAGTGGGGCAAGGAGACAGCCTGGCTCCCCTCTCCCTAGTCTCTGACATATGAGGACCTGGGCTCAGTAGATGGGTAGAATCACATTTCCAGCAGCACATGGAGTGCAGCAGCCATATCTCTTAGCTTACACAGACAAGTATTGGCACCAGGCTCCTGGACTAGGATTCATTTCACAAGTCTGTGTCTGAACAAGTCAACCTGGACTGCTTCTATATTCAATAGGAGCTCTGAGGATGTAATTCATCCTGTGCAGGAGCAGATACCTAAAGGGGTCAAATGCATTGCCCCAGCAAGGGCCTGTTTCTCTCTCTTGATTACAACTCCTCTGCTGGTGAGGTCTCATGGCTGTGGTGGAGGTGGCTGGGCACAGCACAGCGTGCCAGTGGCTCAGCGCTGCCTCAACACGGGGCCATGGCCATGTAGCCATGGATAACTGCAGCTCTTTCACAGAGGTGACAGTGCCCTGGGGCACCCAGGCAACACCCTCTGGCCAAGCAGGCTCCTGGGAACACCACAGCTCGCTCCTTGGAACACCACAGCAGGCTGCTGGGAGCTGGGTTGCATGTGGTGCCTTGGGACAGGATGCCCCTTCACAGGGAACCTGGACAGGTAGTCAACGCATATCCGAGGTCTTTTGAAAACCCAGGTGAAACCAGTCCTGTGCTGAAGCAACAGTAGAACATGAATGAAGTAGGATTTCTTGATGAGGTTGAAGCAATTCCAGCATAAATTGCCACGTGGCTTAACAAACAGCCTCCTCTGTAGGTGCCACACGCACAGAACCATAGACAGAACCAGCAGATTGAGCCAGCATGGAGCTTCTGTGCTCATCCAAGGGATGTGCAGGCAGGCAGTGACTACAAGTCTGGGAATGGGCCATGGCAGCTGTTCAGTCACCAATTCACTCCAAGGACTGTATGGGGTGGCTGTGACACATTTGCGATGGTGCTAAAATCCAGCCAAATATTTGTATTTTGGAAAGACACGTCTTTCTGGGAAGCCATGAAACAACACTAAAACAAGTTACTCAGAAGCCTGCCACTTTTAAAGCCCCCAGGCATGGCACAGCTTGACAGCAGCTCCCTGGCAGAGCCAGGCAGACGCACCCACTGTGCTGAGCCCTGGGACAGGGGAGAGGCTTGGGGACAGCACAAGACCTGGCCATTTCTGTGAGAAGCACTGAGGCAAAAACCCATAGCATGAGATTCACACCCAGCGTGTGAGACTTGATGGGTCTGTCACTTTGCAGAGCCAGGCTCTGTCCCCCAGCGAATACAGATGACAAAAGGACAGATGCTGCCACATTGTTTGGCCTTGCTGTCGCTGCAAAGGCAATGACACTTGACTCAAAAACTTGGCAGCTCTGGAAGAGGAGTCCCAGTTCCTTGTCCTGCCCACAGGACTGTGGCTCTCCCCCAGAAGGATGAGACCATCTGGGTTTCTTGATGATATTTCCTGACCCAAGGGAAAGGAGAAACCATAGAAAATGTTGGGCTTGCAACTCTTTTTAAACAAGTTTGCACCTCTCTGGTTGGGAGAGTTTGAATATTCAGGCCATGCTTCTGCAGTGCCTAAGTCCCCCCAAACACCAGGTCCTACCTGCATTCTTCCCCCCTTCAGAGCCTCCTTTTACTCAGAGACGGGAAGGGAAACAGTTTGCCTTGGCAAACAGCTTGCTATGAAAACGATGAATTCAAGAGCACGTGTAGCTTGTGGCTGAAAAAACTCGTCTGATCAGCAGAACTTTTATCCCTCAGCTTCTAAGGGCAGATTTAGTCTCAAGGCCAAGCTGCCATGTGGTTATAAAATAGAAGCAGGCCTGAAGAACTGATCTAACTTTCTTCAATTGTCTGTGTATCTTTAATCATGTTCACCACTTAAAATGCAGCAGAGCTGGCAGCTGATAATTAGACTGAGCCTGCAGCAGCATGGCCAGTGTCCAGATCACATGGCTCCTTTCATCTGCATATTTATGCATTTAAAGGAGAGGAAAACTTTCATAACATTTTAATAACTAGGTTCTTCTGAAGCCATAAATCCAGTCCTCTGGGCTTAGCCTACACTCTCTTTCTGATCTTACATAAGTGGAAGAGGGTGGGGCGTTTTGTTTGTTCTCCCTATTCTCTTCTGTGTATGAACATGCAAAGCCAATCCTCTCAAGTTTGGGGTCCTCTGGAGGATGGGAGGGTCAGGCAAGGTAAAACTGCACTTCTAAGGATGAAGGTATAACTTTGATTTGGTTCCTGGCGTGGGAACAATACCCCTTTCCCAAGATAGCTCATCTACAGACTGGCAGAAGTGAAGCTCCTTTGCTAAACAATGGCTCCAAACAAAGAATTCCTGATATCTGTATTTCAAACAGAAGCTACAGTGTATGTTGGCTGTTGCACTTCTTATCACATCACTGTCAGATTCAGCCCTAGGACAGTGATCCTTCAGACCACAAGCTGAAAGATGACAAAATGCAGGGAGCTGGTCTCAGTCCAGGTCTGTAGATGCAGGAACTCTGTCTCCGTGCATGCTGCCAGACACAGCGATGGGTGGGCAGTCTCCCTACCTGAGGTGCCTCCACCCTCCTCCCATGGGCAGATGCATCCTGGCAGTGCCTGACCACTTGCCACTGCCCCAGCTACTGCCTTATCTCCTGGTGTAGCAGTATCAGCGTGATGCTGCAAGGCACTGTGGCAAGTGGGATACTATCTCCATCTCTCCTCCCTATGGGTGGGAGCTCCCTTGACAGCCTTGGTGACATCCTGCAGGGTCCTTTGCAGTGAGGCTTTGCAGACCGTCCTTCCTCTCCCTGGAGGCACCACTGGCATGTGCATGTGGGCTTTTCCATTAGCACCCAATGACAGCCACTATCAGCAGGAAAACAGAAGGTGAGGATGAGAGACTAATCCTTATGCTGCCGTGTTGTCTTAGTAAGATGGAGGAAGCACTGTTAAAACAACATGCAACTGATTCCTTTCAAAGATGAAGCACTTGGTTAAAATAAATTAAAAGACTATTTAATGAGAGGCAGTTCTTAAACACTATTACTTTTTTAAAAGGAAAAGTTAACTATTCTGTGCTGGAAGCAGCTTCTACTGGAGGTTTTCTGGGTGAATCAAAGAACATTTTGCTGATTTATAAGGGTCTTGGTAGGGGTTTTAATTGTTGCTTCCATACAGCAAGCAAACAAACATACCAATTGCAATGATTAGGCAATTTCCAGGGTACGTCTTCAACTGACCTTTAGCTGTGCCAGTAAAACTTTGGGGTTTGATGCTTTTGGGGTTTTGTACTCTAGAGTACAAGTGAATTTAGGCTGGTACCACTGCTTTGTTTCAGAGGTGTTGTTAATTGGCATAGTCATGTAACAATAGTTTTGCTAGACAAAGTGAAAGAGTCAACCCCAGAAAAATGCAAACCATGGCATTTACTCCACTGTTAGGGACAGGGAATTGTTTCTTGTGTATTTAAAGAATCAGAATAAACAAACAAGAGCAAGATTAATTGAGAGTGGGAGTACATGACTCCCTTCCCATGTGAATGAGGAACAGCAATGGATGAGAGAGCAATGCCAAAATGTTTCTTGGCATTTTCCACTGGTGGTCCCAGAGAATTTCCTTTGCACCCCAGTGTTCCCAAGACATTCATAAACCACTTCTCTGGCTACCCAATGTGATGATAAACTTGTGTCCCCAGGTTTCATTATCAAGCTTTTAATCTAAGCCTGAACTCTCTGATCTGTCATCTGAAGTAGTGAGGGAATTTGCAGCAGGGTTTTTCCCAGCAAACAAAAACAGTTCACTTACTAAAGACATTACGTAGAATATATAACTTACAGATACAAGAATTTGGAAATCTGGGTGTTTATTTTGTAGTTTTGGGGATTGCTGTTGTTTAACTTCATTATGAGGCTGTATCTTACATTTCCAGTATTGTAAGTAGGGCAACAAATTTCAGCCAAAAAGAGTACTTGAGACTCCTATTGATTTTGATGGGGTTTGTGGATAAATACTGACAAACATTACATAATGTAGGCATTTACATTTTCTTAAGCCTTGTCTAGACTTGGATTTTGAAGGTGTGATACACCATGTGACTAATGCAATGCAGTTAAGGCAATGTGGTTTTAATGCACGGCTTTAACCCTGGTTGTTTTCAGGCAGCTATTACTTCATTGTATTTAGCAATTACTAATCTAGAAACCATCAATGGTAAATGAAAAGAGAGGTTACAAATCAAAGGCAGGCTGATCTTGCGGTTACACCTTTCAGATGTGGCCTCCTTCTACACACGGCTATCTCACCTCTGACAGTACAGAAATAAGGGCTCCCCAGCCCTACTTACCAGCACTTGTGTGGTACTACTTTCTCAGGGAAGTGGTGGAATCACCGTCCCTGGAAGTGTTCAAAAAACGTGTAGATGTGGCACTTAGGGATATGCTTTAGTTGTAGACTTGGCAGTGCTGAGTTAATGGTTGGAGTCAATGACCCTAGAGATTTTTTCCAACCTTAACAATTCTATGATTCTGTGATTCTATGTGTTGGCTGCAAGAGTAAGAGGCTGTGGGGCCATGTGTGGATGTTGAGGGTGTAGACCTGCAAAAGGTTAACAAGTAGGTGTGCTGGGGACTGGGGGGGTGAGCAAGTGACAGGAGGGAGAGATCCGAGTGTGCAGCCACCAGGTGTAGATTTGAGGGTGGGGGAGAATAGTGGTTATGGCACTTGGGAGTGGGTGAGGATAGGGCAGTTGACGTACTGGGTACAGTGAAGGGACATAACTTGGTGCCCAGAAAGGCCAAGCGCATATATATCTTAAAATGTTATCAGCATCTCTGTCTCCTCCAAACCTAAGCGAAGAAGCCTTCCCTACCAATGAACCCAGTGCTTCTGCCATCTGGGATGGCTGGCTAGAAGGGCTGAGGGTCTAAACACCCCAAAGCACAAGCCCTTGCTTGGAGCTCTCACACAGATCCAGGAGCTGAATTCCAAGCAGAAGAGTCTGGCAGCCGTTCCCTCCTGCTATCACCCATCCTTGGTACACTCAGAACTGTTTGAAGTAATCTGATACATTTTCCCACTAGCCAAGAACTATAATTCAGGGAAAATCCACCACCCTGGACTAAGTACAAGCTTCAGAGGCAGAGGGGCCCATGGTTACCCCTCATAAAATTCTCTTCTGTGAATATTCCCATCTCCACTGTGGTGGCACTTGGGTACACTGGAACAATAGAACCAAGGAGAAGGATTACTCCAACTGCTATAGTTAGTGAGGATGATCCACTCTGAAGTCCTTCAAATCCATCATGATGGGCCATTCTGGATACTGGAGTCACACTTCCCTAATTCCTCAAACTGGAGCCCAAACCAGCTCTTTTGACCCACTAGGGCCAAAGTGCTCTGACTTCTATCCACAAAGATCAGTGCTTGGTACGTCAATTTATATCAGTCCTTACAAAAATCAGGGTTAATCCAGATGTGTGATTTGGGCCTAAAACTGCCTGTGATAAATTCCTCTTTCTTTCCCCAAATTAACTTGAAAGTTTATCTATTTGAGTGTTGTGTAGAGCATCGCTTAGAGCATCAAAGTTTGCAGAATATGCCATGTAAGAATACAAGAATGACGCTCATTGGTACTTGAACCTTGCCTGATGCACCAGGAGTTGTGTTTTCAGTACGGGGCTCTGTCCCCCTTGCTCTGCTTTTCAATCTCTCATGAAATCACCAGTCATGTAAATGCCTGCGCAGACATACTGAACGTGAGTAATGCAGCATCTGTTGCTATTAATTAAACTGTGGTTTATATCTTTGGAATACATGGTATTATCCTTGATGGATGTGGCTTTATCTCTGTTATTACAATATGGAATTAATTAAGAATATTAAAGTTTGTCTTTAAAAAAATGATATTTCCAGCTTTTATCTATGGAGGCAACATTTTCATATCCACTCTCTCCTAAAGGCAGCATCCTTTGGGAAGATGTCATAGACACATTTAGGTAAATATTATTCCTCCAGCACACATGGTTTCCATTGCAATTGATCCCCTGCTGTCTCCTTCCAAGTACTTTCCTCTGTTACATATTCCACAATGGTGGCTGAAATACTGATCAGCGATAGCAGAGTCAAACTGACTCCAGCAACCGGGAGTTTTAAGGGCAGCAAATGTTTGTATCTGAGTTTGTATGTACTGTAGTTACTGAAATACAGGTTTTAGGTGTGCACTGAAATTTTCACTGGCATTGAAAGTCTAAAGTTGCTTGAGACAATTATAATTTAATAAAAGGACAGGATGAAGAAAGACTGAGTGAGATGGGACATAAAGATAGTGCACTACAAAACAACCACAGGGGCCCAAAAGCTGTAGAGGAAATGCTTGCTCCTGTAGCCTCCCCTTAAGGTTGTGAGCAGCCTGGGTGCTTCACACAGACCTGGCATAGAAGCTGCACCTGAACTTTGAGTGAGTTGCCTGAACCTTGGGGGTCACAAGCTGCTCCCTGGAGGCTAGCAGAGAAATAACTCTACATGCTTTTAAACTGGCACAGCCATTGGTAAAAGTTTCTTAACAGACGATAACAGCAAGAAGCTGGGAAAAAGCAGGGTGGGAACTGCTTTTTCCAGAGACTGTGTTTCATCAAACACATGTCAAACTACAGTTCCAGATGTGGTAGGGTGAGAAAATATTTTGCATCACCCAACATTCACTGGGCAACATTGGGCTGCAGTGGGATGTCACCCCAAATCAGACTGAAGCTGGTGTGCCCACCAGTGCCATGGGGAGCTGCACAGAAGTACAAGGAAAATTGGTGCATACACTTATGCCAGCATATTTGCAGCATCTTCTAAGACTCTAGGACATGAACAGCATTGGACATAAAGGTATGCTTGTGCCCTAGTTGTTTCTCTGTGCTAGCAAGGATGAACGCGCTCATGAAGGTTCAGGCTCTAAGAATGTACCTACTCATTTGCAGAGGGTGGTCTAAACATCCTACAAAAGCCACTTGCTGTGGCAACAGCAGATGGAGCACTGTGATACTTTGGAGCCTAGCTTCTCCTTTTATTTATTTATTTATCATTATTATTATTCCTTGTTTATTATTATTATTACATCTGCTCAAAACTTTTAAGACAGGATGAGGTGGTCTCTGCTCCCAGGGTCTAACTGCAGGTTTGACACTGGAACATACGTTTATCCAAGCAACACTGCCCTACCCTGCACCTTCACCATCTGCTGAAGGGCTGGACCTGACTGCCTGGCAGGCAACCTAAAATGAAAACTTGACAGAGAAATGTTCAATGTGAAAGGAGCATAGCACAACAAAATACACTTTTTTTTCTTTTTTTTTTTTTTAAACTGGGAGTTATTTTTAAGATGGGAAGATCTTTCTAGCACAAACTGGAATCACTTCAAGTTCTGCATTCTGTTTCTTCCTCTCTGAAATGACCCCAGGCTAGCCCTTGCCCTTGCTTTGGAGAATACTTCTGATGTGTATCTCAGGAGGCTGAGATATGGCAGAAACTCTCATTACTTCTTGCTAATGTAGAGCACCACACAGCAGATGCCCGAAGCCCTGCTCAGTGGGGTTGAAGTAAAACAATAGTGGACCCCTGGAAGGACTTATCCTTCAACTTCCACAGGATCCACTGTAATGAAGAGAGTGGTCTGTGGCTGTCCATTTAAAAAGCCTTGCCTTTACAAAGCCTGCAGCAATGTGGCCATCACTAAAAGCCTTCTTGTTGTGCTAACTAGAAATTCTCATTAATTGGTATCGCTATCAGAGTCCTCAAGACCCAGAGTAAGCAGCAGGGGTTACAGTGCATGAGAAAGCCCCCATGCAGTGGCATTGCTGTGGGTTAATTGACTACTAATGAGCTGAAAGGTGAGGTCCTGCACTAGGAAACACAGGGCCAGACCATCAAAACCACAGCACAACCCCAGACAAGAGCTCAGGAGCCTTTGTCCAGGGGTGCCCCAGCTGCTACAAGACCCCAGAAGGAAATGGCCACACTGTTTTAGGCTACAAATGGCTGTGGCTGTGTCCCTAAAGTGGTCATTTACAGTGTGGGCTAAGCAGAAAACAATGTGGCATCACCCAGAGGCTGCAGCTTGGCTCTCCTGCACAAGGCCAGAGACTTCCCCTATAAGGCATGAAGTCAGTGGCCATCTGGGCTTTCCCTCACCATGGTACAGCAGACAAGGTGCTGTATGGTCACTGCTTCCATGCACTGCCATTGCCATCTGTTACAGTCTGAAATTATACTAACCCCCATCTGTTTTTCAGAGGCCACATCTACAATTTCAGTGAAGGGCAGTTGCAGGAGGCTCTTGGGACCAGACTGTCTCCTCTACACTTATGAGCCTGCTAGCACAGCCACAGAGCATCCTCCAAGACCTAAGTGTCCAAGGGGCTCAAGAACATTCATACACTGCTTAAAGCACTCATAGGCTGGCCTCAGGACTGGGTGATGCTAGGTGAGATAAAGGTGGGAAACACATTTGTTCATTTGGTTGCAGTAAAGACTTAGACAATTAAAGAAAAAAAAACTTTCCACAGCATGCTTAGAATAAATTCATTCTTTATCATACAAAGTCACACCTTACACATAAATAATTTGAATGTCTTGCTCTTTCACAGAAAGTAACAGAGAAAAACCTTCAAGGTTGATACATGGGAGCTGGTATTAGAAATCACACAGGATCAAACCCAAATCCTGCATCCAGAGTTGACCTATACACCACTTCCCTCCCCTACACTGGAAGGAACTGAAACAGGACCCTCCTTGGAAGACCACCCCCATCATCAACCTCCAGGTAAGGATCCCCACCCTGCACCCTTGGCCCCCTCACTGAAATCCCATCCTTTACATTTGCAGTGGTATGAAATCCCAATTGGTAGCTGCAGAAAGAGCCATCACCTTCTGGAAAGTGCATTATCCATAGGTTTTTGGAGGTGACTGAAATAACAAAGCCTACC
Organism: Corapipo altera; assembly: GCF_003945725.1. Taxonomy (NCBI): domain Eukaryota; kingdom Metazoa; phylum Chordata; class Aves; order Passeriformes; family Pipridae; genus Corapipo; species Corapipo altera. The sequence continues at coordinate 7,553,645 of NW_020884878.1, forward strand.
CAAGCTGGATCCCGTGCAGCTATTTCTATTTCTTGACTGACAAGCTGGCCAAAGCAGCAAAGCTAAGTATTGCACAGTCTAGCGGTATTTGACTAAAACTGGGACCATTTATGTGGAACAGCAGTGTGGGAACAGAAAATAAGCTAGCGGAGCAGCAATGAGAAATCTGAGCTTTGATCAAGGAGACAGCAGCATTTGACTCTATCTGAGCTGGCAGGGAGATCCCATCCCAAAGCAAAATAAAATATGTCATTCTTTCCAGCAGATGAAATTCTCCCCAGCGGTTTGTTCCTCCCAGGATCATTTTATGTGATCTCATTGTCTTTAAAGTCTTTCCCCTGAGGAAGCCGAACGTTTAATATAGACTACAGCATTAGTATCTGGTATTAAATCAGTCCAGCTACTCTGAAATGAGGCGAGTGGGCGTCCTGGAAAGGAAATAAAAACGCAAGTTTAATAGAGGAGACAGGTTCACCTTGACCCATGCTATTTATTGCAAAAGACACAGTAACACACTGCTTGCCTAACAGAGGGTCACTCTGCCCTGTCATAGATGTGTTTTACACCCCCGGTAAACTCCAGATGCTCACAGAGCATGCACAAGGAATGCATCAACCAGCTCTAGAGGCTTTTACATCTTGCTTTGCTTTTCCAAGCTGCCCTAAGAGGGACTAGCACATTCCCACAGCTCTCATTAATCCAACCGGCAAACTTAGGCACTCGGCATTTCGGCCACACACTTTTTGCATCTTTGGCTGCAAAGGCAAGCAGTAAAACTGTGAGGAAGAAAAAATACCAGGAAGGGATAAAGACTGCAGACATGGTATGGGATGTCAGGGATCAGCACCCAAGCCAGGTGCTGCAGAAAAGGTCTCTGTCCCATGTGCTTGTCCTGCATCCTCGCTGCCACGTCAAGCAGGATTCCTTCCAGGCAGGCATCACACACAGCAACTAACAGCTGCCCCGTGAGGGAGCCAGATGAGATGTATTAGGCACAGCCAATCCATTGCTGGTGTGAAGCCGGCTCAAAGAGATTTATGTTGCATCTGTGCAAGCACTCATATCATTAGTTTGCCACATGCCAATTGCACACAAGCGCATAGAAAAGCTGCATTTTTGGTAGTTTTGGAGGTTTTTTAAAATGTCATGTGAGCTGACAAAACACAATTCTTCAGCACCGTTATGAGTAAAAACACTCATTTACCTCATTTAGTGTTTCACTTTAAGAAACAATTTAGCTCACGCTTGAAGTGTCAGCTAAATGAGATAATTTATAATAATTCTGAAAACACGCTAGCTGTAAGAGGCTATAATCAGAGCTAATTACAGGGACATTCTGGAAATCCCTTGGCTTGGGGCTTCAGTTTTGATAAAGGGGATAACAAGTTGTAAGCTATGATTCTTTTAATTAATTACAACAATAGTAACCACCTTCTTTTACATGGCTTCTTTCATCTCTAAAAACCCCACAGCTTTGCAAACTATCCGTACCACAGGGATTGTTTAGCCTAACACCAAAGTGAAGCCATCTCTGCAAGAAATAAGTAACTGTTTCACAATACCTAGCAGTCCTGTGCAAAATTAGTAGAGGAGAAAAGGTGCAGAAGGAGAATATAATTTCTCTTGTGTCTCCTCAAAAATATATGGGGAATTTTTGGATGCCCACAGTGGCAGTCATCTGATCTTGAGAGTAAGGAAGGCAGCTTTTACATGCACCTGCAGACTCAAGGCACTAAGGAGGAAGGCAGCAGCATCACCTCCACTCACAACTGATGAAGCAGGGGCACCACGTGGCAGTGCCTTGTCACAGCTCACCTGTCCACGTTCTCTGCTGGGTGATGATAAAACTCTGACACTGTGACTGGGAGTTACAAATTGCAGCAGCTTCCTCGGCGCTGTGAATGGACAGCAGACATCCCAGGTGGCTGTAGGAGGGCCAGCACTTGTAGTCTTCTCCTTCCACTGTTCGGAAACCCTTTAGGGAGATGTAGTCTGGGAACAGAAAGAAGGTGTCTAGGGAAACACTTAAAAGTGCACTTTCGGAGACTAGTTATGCTACACACTTAGTGAGTTGCACTTCAGTGAAACTCTCCAAAGAAATGTGATAGACTGAACTGACCTGAGTAGATGGACTGGGCATGGAGCTGCAAAGTTAAAAGAAACCCAAATCCTGCCTTTTGGTTCTGCTATGGAACACAAGACAGCAATTCCCCCATAGATGTAGGAGAGAGGGCAGAGCTCTCAAGGATGAAGGAACAGGGGTGCAACCATAGGGGTGGGTGAGAGGAGGCTGCTGCACAAGTACACAGGCCCTCCATTTCTTATCCAGGGAAGCCACCCCCACAGTAGCCTCTCCTACACCCCATCCTCAACAGCAGAAGCAGAACCAGCACCAAGCTACATGGGGCACATGCTGACCCACCCATCATGGTTGCCACCCACAGAATCAGGAGATTTAGGAACCACAGTGTGGGAAAGGGAGGCCAGATCCTGCTCCTGATAAGGAGACCAGACAAAAGACAAAAGACCTGACAAGCCTGAGCAGGTGCTGTTCAGGCTATTGTTCACTGACTGCTAAGACTCTCCCCACCTTCCCACACCTCTAGGATGGTGATCACTATGGCACACTGCTACTGGGCCAGTTGTGAAGCCAACAGGTAGGTGTTGTTGGAAAATACTAGTAATTCCTGTTAAAGCTGCTGGTTCTTCCATGCAAATGGCTGAGTATCTTTGTTCATAACGGTGCAAATCCTACTTCTTTCACATTTAAAGAGATTTCCTTCTGCAAACCACCATCACCTGCCCACCATCTCAGGTGAACTTTCAAGAAAATGTAAACCACAGTAACCACTCGACTTTCAAAGACTTCCTTTTGATCAGCCTCATCTCTCTACCACCAAATGGGTCCTTTTCAGAGGAATGCATCTCATAAAGGCTCATTTATCCATCCACAGGTCAAATGGAATGGTTTTCAGAAAAACAGAATTTAGAGGGCATGAGGTCCCAGTCACGCTGCCACACTCATCTCACTGTTGTCACTTCCCCACTGTATGATCCCATAATAATCTGTGCTCAGCAGACAGAAGTCATCTAGTGAAATAGAAAGTTTCAGTATCAGCCCAGAAAACTGACCTATTGGTCCACAGGATAAGATGATCCCAAGAAAAGACAGGAGACACTCTGCTTTAGTTGCTTAAGCTATCCCAAAAACAGTCACTTGAAACACTGATGCTCATTGTGAGAGGAGTATTTAGAAGCACATGTCCATCTGTAGGCCAGATTGTCTGCACTGCTTTTCCTTTGCAAAGCAATGCAATCATGCATGGCTCCCATGAAAAAAACAACAAAAGGCTGCTCAAAAAAAAGACACTTTTGATGTTTTTTCTAGTGACTATACACTGCCTGTATGTATGGGAGATCAGAATTTGACCAGTTACCAATGCCACACTCCCTCAGTAGTTATGCTACTTAAAGCATTCAAAACCAGGTACCTTTTAAAAGAAGAGGTCTTTTCTGCAGATAGAGCCCAGACTTGTACAGATGTAAAACCTTTTCAAAAGCTCTCATGGTTTCATTTATCCCGTATCGTAAATCACCTACATTTAAGGAAAAAGATGACAAAGATAAATAATTCCATGAAATACTTTTTAGTTGCAATAAAGAAGTTCATGGGTAATAGCTGTAATAGCTGGTACCTGTTGCATTCAGAATATCACTCAAAAGGGGCCGCAAAGTTGGTGGTGCCGAGTGTGGCAAAAGATAGGTGAAAAAATACCTGCAAAAAAATCCCACAGATTCATTAGAATACAGTAGCTTAATTTCCCTGGTGATTAAGTTGTCTGCATTTTCCCGTGACTTGGTTATCCATATGCAACCAGTAAGTCTGCTTTGGTTATAAAGCTATGTTTGAGCACATCTTGCTGCTTCACAGACGGTTCCTGTGATTTGGGCTGAAAGCCTGGTCCTTGCAGCACAGCATACTGTCAAGTACCACGTGAAATCCACCTTGCAAACGTTCATGCAATGAAATTCCCCCTCATTCCCTGAGCCTTTTTTGTACACTAAGCAATGCATTTCCCAACACACACAAAAAAACCCCCCAAACCTTAAAAAACAAAACAATACAAAACAAAACAAAAAAAAACAAAACCCAACCAGTATAAAGGAAGACTCATGCAAGACCTTTCTCTTGCCCTGAAAAGGTTTAGCATTCTTATTGCCCCCCGAAAGGTAGGATGACTAATTTTCTGACCCTTTCACAAAACTCCTGTTCTAGGGAGACAAGTGCACAAGAGACAAGTGCAACTGTAAGGCTGCAGTAATCAGTGCAGGGATTTGCCCTGTAACACTGAATCCTGGAAATTAAGGCTCCCTTACTAAGTGCTTCTCTGTAACTATCCAGCTGCCAAGGCTTCCTCCCAGTAGGTGACCTGCCAAGCACCAACAATGAGCAGAAGGCCCTGCGTTTTCAGCTGATGGCCTACAAGGAATGCTGTAGCAGTCTCATCCCCTTGCCTGTTAACCTGTTCTATTACTCTTCCATAGGTACCCACAGGCTCTACAGGGAGATTCTGAGTTCAAGGTAAGAGTTAGCCAGCCTGTTCCCAACAACAGGGACTCAAAGCTGGTGGGCTTTGGCAGAGAGCTCACGCTGCCACTGCTTTCAGCAAACACGGCCCGTGGATGTCAAGCACTGGGGCTTGTCGGGCAAACAGCAAATTCACAGGTGCAAGCTTTGGGGCAGGTTTCTACAGGGCACTGGCGAAAGGGAGCAGCAAAAGAAAGATGCCTTCATTCTCACCAGACAACAACTGCACTATTTTTCTGCCTTATAAGGAAAATAACTTGCTTCAAAGTGATCCTTAACTACCATTTGACAGAGGTGAGGGGACATACCGATATGCATTGAAAAGATTCTTCTTTTCATTTATTCCTTCGCATTTCCCAGCTGCAGAGCATCTGAGAGGGAAGCTTTTGGTAGGGAAGTCAAGTGTGCAGTCAATATCTTCCTTGCATGACAGCTCCTCAGTGCTGGCATCATCCATGTCTGTCACTTTTAGGTTTCCATCCACCATAACAAACTGCCTCGGCTGGAAATCCAAGAGGACTATTGAACCCAGGGGGGAATGTGCCAAGTAAAAGAGCAGTTTCACAAGACTGAGGCAAATCTGAGAAAGAGAAGATGAATATGCATGGAAAAAACAGACGAAAAACAGCTATTAAATTGGAAGTAGAACAAAGGACAGTGCATTCAATGAAATTAAAAGGGAAAAAAAGCATATAGAACTTAAAAGGTAATTATATGTACGCTACAAAATTTATTATCAACATTGCCACAGGATTTGACTGGTAAGTAGTTTAGCAACATTTTTTAAAAATGTGTGTATACAAAAAGAGACATTTGCAGTTAGAAGAACTAGAAGAGAGAGCTGTGAGGAAAACAATAGCAGTCTTCATGTTTCAGGACCTATATTGATTTGCTAGCTGAAATCAGAAGGGTTTTTCCCATTCTGGCATAGAATTAATAGATTCTTCTCCCTTCCCTCATGCTGCTCCATACAGGCTGAGGCTCCATAGTCATTAATACCAGATTCATGTCTTGATGCATCACTCAGCAATATGAATTTGGGCACACAATCATGCTTCTGAAGAATTAGTCAAAGCACACAATATATTTACTGCCAGCTCTTTTGCTTTTATGTACCAACTTTCTGGTAGCAGAGAAAGGTCAGATAATACCTGACCCAGCAGAAAGCTCAGTAAATGATCTTTAAATAAACTAGAGCTAGAAGAGTGCATTAATTCTGCACCAGCACTTTGCTCAAGTAGCTTTTTGCAGCAGTTTTCATTCAGTATCAGGAGCCCTGGCATCAGACAAGCTGTATCCTCAGCTAGGTGTGCCAGGCAGCCTCACGCCACCCCTCACTGCTCCCGATAGTGATCTGTGCAGGCGTGAGGGTTTTTTCCCTTGGAACAGCTCACAAAATTGCTGGTATCTGATGTGGCTCATCACAGGGGAATCCCATATGTTTAGACGCCCTAATTAGGAAACAGGACTAGACAGTACCAGTGTAAATTTTGAATTAGTGTCTTAATCAGTCAAGAGATTACTAAAATCTTTAATGCCACTGTACCAGACCTTACCATCAGCTAATCCAGCATCATGAGTTTCTAGCTCTACAGGAGACTTTGGCACATTGGAGAAGATGAGGTGCTGGGAAAACTATGTAGAAGCCAATATGAAACTGTCTGTAAGCAGAAGTAGAACTCCACAAGCCAAGAGAAATTATGCTGGAAGCTCTGATGCTATTTTAACTTGTTTAGTGAAGCAATCATAAGAATCCCAGCTCCATATCTCACAGCCGAGTGAGCACAGTTGCCACACTCCCTCTCTGGCTTGGATGGCAAGGCTCCTCTTCAACATTAAGGACCTCATGCAGGCAGGGATTTTATTTTAGGACTTCTGTTGTGTTTTTATTTTGCCCAAAGCATTTCTTGCTGAGATTAAGATACCCATGCTCCTACATGATGATCTGTTTCCTCCTGGGACCCAAACAAGTAACAGTGAACCCCCAGCTGAGCCCTTGAGATAAACTGTAATGCAAGCTATAAGCAAAATAAGTGCCACGTCACAAGTCATTTATGTTCCTGGGGAGCATATGTGGGACACTTAAGAGACAAGGTAGATCTCTCTAGCAGGGCCTCAATCCTAGCACCGACAGCAGGAGAAAAGCAGTTTAGTAGTTTTTGTACTGCAGTAATACTTAAAGGGCCAAGATCAAAATCACCACACAAACACATGGTGAGGGACACGTTGCTCAGTTTGCTGCCTCAAACAGGTAACACACATCAAACAACTCGGAGCACAGTGAGGCGCCTTTCCCGAGGGGTCTCGCTACCAAAGTCCCTTTGCATATATATAACATAGAGGAAAAACTAACGATATAGTGTAATAGCGGGTATTAACCACTACCCCAGCACTGAGCATGAATTTGTAACTACCCCCTCCCAGACGTAGTTCTTCTAACTTCGCTCTAGAGAGAAGGAAACTTAGCTGTGAGATGCCAGGCTGAGGCTGTTTTAATGGGATATAAAAGGACTGAAAGCGAAACGATTTACGGACACTGTGTGAGAGCAAAGTGTCAGCAGGAGAATCCCCTTTGCCCCAGCAGGCATCACCGGCTCTTTGCATTTACCCAGTTTGTGGTCTAAAACCGACTGATAAAACTCCGTTTGTGTTGTTTCCTTACTTTAAATCTTTCCTCCCAGGGGGTCTGCAGGAGCTGAATCATCTCCAGGGGGGATCCCAGCTCCAGCATGGCTGTGACCCGCAGCTCAGCATCTCCGCTGTTCTCATAGCACTGACCGTGCAGCTGCGGGAGAATACAAGCGACGGTCGGTCGGGGCGCCGGGGGACAGGGGGGCCAACACGGGGGGACCGGCTCAGCCCCGGCACCGAGCCCCGCCGTGCCCAGAGAGAGCCCCCCGCACCCCCCTCGCCGTACCTGTACGATGCCGGGGTGCTGCAGGCGCTGCAGCAGCGTCACCTCCTTGAGCACCTTGTAGGCGGCCAGGCGGCGGCAGCCGGCGGGCGCCCCGTACCGCTGCACGCACCGCCGCACCTCCCGGCCCGCCCCGTGCACCGACTTGAGGGCGACGGCGCCGCCGCCCTCCAGCACCGCCCGCGCCACCACCTTGGTGAAGCCCCAGCCCAGGATGCTCACGGCCGTCGCCCGGCTCAGGTCGCCGCAGCCCAGCCTGCCCGCCGCCGCCGCCCCGCCGCCGCCCGCCGCCGCCTCCAGCCGCCGCAGGTCGCGCCGCCTCTGCCGCAGCTCCTCCCGCAATCCCGGCGGCAGCAGGAGCGGTGGCGCGGAGCCCGGCTGCGCCTCGCCACCAACACCGCCACCGCCACCGCC